>NW_028283446.1:0-75680 GCF_059441005.1 Hippichthys cyanospilos
AGGAGGAGGATAACGACGCACGCACGGATTGACGGTGAAAAGGAAAATGCAGCCGTCGAGGAGAGCCAACCAGGTGGTCTGTAGAATCCAAGACTGGATCTCGGACCGGATGGCGGGAACTAAAAGAAGACCGAGAAAGGACACTAAAGACCAGACACGGGGGGCTCCCCGGCTTCGGGAGAAGGACGGAAGAGGACAACGTGCGGAGATGAAAGGTTCGAAAAGTGGGAAAACGGCAAGCACCAACAGGAGGAGGATGACGACGCAAGCACGGATTAACGGTGAAAAGGAAAATGCAGCCGTCGAGGAGGGCCAACCGGGTGGTCTGTAGAATCCAAGACTGGATCTCGGACCGGATGGCGGGAACCAAAAGAAGACCGAGCCGAACAAACTCCGGGCACTCCTGTTTAAAATGAAGAATGGGAGAAACCCCACTGACGGAGAAAGACACCAAAGGCCGAACACGGGCGGCCCCCCGGTTTCGGGGGAATCCGATATGGTGATTGGCGTGAAATTCCTGCGGTCCCCCGGGAGCGGAGAGTGCATATCGGGATCCGGGGTGACCCGGATCTCGCTCTAACTTTTCAAAAACCTAACCAGCCAGGTCCCAGCGGGTGGACGCGGGGGTCCACCCTTACCATTCCCTAAGTGAAAGGCCGGGGTCAATAGAAGGCTCATGAAACAAAGGGAACAAGATAAATAACATCACTGACGTCATTGGAAGTGGAAGACAAAAAGGGCCCGGACTCGACTTTGAAGGAACACGAGAAAGAGGAGAGGATCTCGGACGGAAGGATGAATGTTTTAATCGAAGGTGGACTCCAGGATCAAAACGAAAAGAGAAAAATAAAAGAAAAAGCAAGAGAGAGGAGGAGGATGACGACGCACACACGGATTAACTGCGAAAAGGAAGACGCGGCCGTTGAGGAGGGCCAACAAGATGGTCTGTAGAATCCAAGACTGGATCTCGGACCGGATGACGGGAACTAAAAGAAGACCGAGACGAACAAACTCCGGGCACTCCCGTTTAAAATGAAGAATGGGAGAAACCCCAATGACGGAGTAGGACAAGAAAAACCGGACACGGACGGCCCCCCGGGGTCGGGAGAAGGACGGAGGAGGACGACATGGGGAGATGAAAAGATCGGAAGGTGGGCAAACGATGAAAAGATCGGAAGGTGGGCAAACGACAAGCACCAACGGGAGGAGGATGACGACGCACGCATGGATTAACGGTGAAAAAGGGAAGATGCAGCCGCCGAGGAGGGCCAACAAGGTGGTCTGTAGAATCCAAGACTGGATCTCGGACTGGATGGCGGGAACTAAAAGAAGACCGAGCCGAACAATCTCCGGGCACTCCTGTTTAAAACGAAGAATGGGAGAAACCCCACTGACGGAGAAAGACACCAAAGGCCGAACACGGGCGGCCCCCCGAGTTCGGGGGGTTCCGATATGGTGATTGGCGTGAAATTCCTGCGGTCCCCTGGGAGCGGAGGGGGCATATCGGGATCCGGGGTGACCCGGATCTCGCTCTAATTTTTCAAAAAACCTAACCAGCCAGGTCCCAGCGGGTGGACGCGGGGGTCCACCCTTACCATTCCCTAAGTGAAAGGCCGGGGTCAACAGAAGGCTCAGGAAAACAAAGGGAGCAAAATAAATAACATCACGGACGTCGATGGAGGTGGATGACAAAAAGGACCTGGATTCGACTTTAAAGGAACACGTGAAAGAGGAGAGGACCTCGGACGGGAGGAATGAATGTTTTCAACGAAGATGGACTCCAGGATCAAGACGGAGTGACCCCAAGTGAAGAGACACCATGTGGCCGCACCAGTTCCGTAGGCTCCAAGGGGTAAGTAACAATTCATCATAAGGGAAACCTGACCGGAAAGGATGAGAGGAATTATGAAAACCGTCCAAAAAGACACGATTCAACACCATTTCGGAAAAAGGCTGTAAAGAGGTAGTAGAAATCAAAAGAATCAGATACTCGGGTAAGTATTAAATCTTTTTGGCTTTTTTTCTGAAATTCTTTCTACATTCGGTTGTCCCTTCTCTTTTCTTTCCTTCTTTTCTTCTTTTCTCTACTCCCACTAATCCTCTTTTCTACCCCATTCAACCTTGTGTATACAGGAATACTTACATACGCGTTGTCTGGTTTATTGAGAGGATTAAGCATAGAAAAATGAAAAGAATGTATACTGATGTTGTACATTTATGTATTTATTGAACAAAACATGTTTACAAAACTGATTGTTCCGTGGATACAAAAATGGATATGGGGGATATGCGCATAATAAAGGGAACGGCAAATAAAATAATAACATCACAGGTAGGTCTCTACGTTAAAAAGAAAAGAAAAAACGAATGACGTGGTGGGGCGTAATACACTCACACGAAATTATGAAAAAAGTAAAATACCGAAATAAAATAGGAAACAATGCACGATAAAAGAAAACTTGATCAATAATAATAACACGATGACGCGGACAACGCGGCTACTTCACGAACGTAATGACGATAACATTGACCAAAAAAGACCTATAAATAAACAACTTACGGAAACCAGGGGACCGCATGGATTTTTGAGACGACATCTCAAACACTAACATTAGAAAATAATACCGAATATGAGCTGCGGGACTGTTACCGACTACGAGTTAGTAAGTCTTAAAATAAACATTGGTTGCCAGGGGGACTACCCGGAAACGTTAGTGAGTTGAAGCACCGGATATGACGCGTACATAAGATGTTAACAATAGCCGTAAAAACCTTAGGAATGAATAACTTACAAATACCAGCGGGTCGTTTGGATTTTTGAAATAGCCTTTTAAGCACTGACATTAGTCAATATATTTCGAATATAATCTACGACACGAATACGGACTACGGATTATTAAAGGTTTTAAAGCAATACTGGTTGCCAGGGGTGACAACCCGGAAGTGGTAGTGAATAGAAGGACCGAATATGACGCGAACGTAACGGCGACAACATTAAGTAAAGAACCTAGGAATAAACATCCTACGAATACCAGCAGGTCACATTGAAAAAAAATTTTTTTAAAAATAGCATCTCAAACGCTAACATTAGTATATGAACTCCGAGGATGATTTACGGGACTTTTGCCGACTATGGATTATTAAGGATCTAAAATAAACACTGGTCGCCAGGGGCGACGACCCAGAAACGGAAATGCGGGAGGGACTTTCCACTTCCTGAAAGGGTCGCTATATAGTTTGGCGGAACTAGATAGTAATCCATTCGTACATCTATAACCGGACCAACTCGATGCAGCCCGATGCTTACGGGTGCTAATCACGACATTATGAACATGCGGACGTACGGCGGGGGAGTGGATAAATACGATTCATATCTACATGAAAGGGACAAAAATCGAAGTTTTGGAGGACCGGAAAATACTTGGAGGAGGTAAGAAGAACATTCACGATTACATAATTAGTTAGCCATCATAGGATATTGCGACCGGGAATACGTTTATTTTGTTACGTCGAATACTGTTGAGCAAAAAAACGGAAGGTTGGGAATGAAATAATAACATATGGCACGAGAATGAGGATATCCCAATAATACTAGAGCCAATATGAGAGGAATAGAATACTGAGTACGAATGGACGTTTTGAAAATAATTCCGTTTGACAAATTAAAGTTAGCCGGAGGAAAGTTCAAAATATTTCCTGTCCCACTGGTTTGACCGGAGGATAGACTACATAAAATGTTTCGGGGCGCGTAACAGCAAATAGGGCCGTCACCTATATGTTGTGTCCAAATATAAGAGTTGACAGGACATCGCGGTGAAGGGAGAGCGGGGCCACGGCAGTGGCGACTCTACGGACGAGAGACACCTTCGAACACCAGTTGGAGAATCCATCGGGGGACTGGAGCGGAGAAGGAAAGAGCGACAGTGTCGACGGCGGAGAGTGAGGTCGTATAGTAACGGGCATACGGGACTGGTCCCGGAAGTCGACGCGCGAACACGATCCCTCCCTCTAGCTCAACGGGACTCACGCTGCGGACTCTCCGACAAAAGCAGTCAGCTGGTGGGTCGGTTTGGTCGCCTGATGAAGGGCAAACCGCCCGAAACGTCGCGACGACGAGCCGGCCCAACCGCAAATTGACTGGTCATGGCGCCACTGGCTGACTGCATGCACTTCGAGGGACCTGGATCCGATTGACAGTGGAGTGAGATGACTGCCGGTTCCCCTCCGTGCTTACGCGCTGAAGCGCGACACGGGGACTGTGGAAACAACTGTTCTTTTGCAAAGATAAAAAATAAATACAAAATAAAAGAGTCATAAAGGTAACGACCATATCCGACTGGTGTTTTCCGCTGCTGTTCGCACTCGCCATTTCGCGACGCCACGCAGAACCAGGACAATTAACATTACGTGACGTAAACAGTTTGGATGACCTGCATCAGAGTGCACGCACCCGGTCCTCATCTCCCGGAGACGGACCGGGAAATGACGAGGCACGAACTACCAGTGAACGAGCGAGAAATATTAACAAAGAAAGGTAAGTATTGGGGGCTCAACAAAGAGTAAGCGGTATCAAACAACGAATACACACCGTAAAGTAATATTGGGGGGACGGCAAAACATGACGAGTTGACCTGGTGGAGTGACGGGAAGGAACTTCCTCCGCACGTAAAGGGTGAGTAAAAGGTTATTGCGAATGTGTTCGGGACGCCCGGATCGAGGTACTGATACAAACATTTAATTTATCAATTACGAAAATATTTTTGACTAAGGGACCGAATAATGGAAAAGGAAAACAGATACACGCGCAAATGAATGTCAAATGAACGTACAACTAAAACCGAATGCACTAGTGGTCGGACCCTTTTCCTAAACTCAACCCTCCTACTTTATTCCTAATCCCCAACCCCAGTAGAGAAAAAATACACTTCCCTAAACTCAACCATCGGACTCCGACCTAAACCCCAACCCCAATATAGGAGATTTGTTTTTGAAACCTGGGCCCTAAACCCAACCGTTCTTTGTCCCTCAATTCCTCCTTCCCCCCCCCCCCCCCCCCCCCCCCCCCTTTTTTTCTTTCCTTCTTTCTTATTCCCCCTCCCCATCCCTCTTCCTAAACTCAACCATCGGACGCCGACCTAAACCCCAACCCCAATATAAGAGATTTGTTTTCGAAACCTGAGCCCTAAACCCAACCGTTCTTTGTCCCTCAATTTTCCCCCCCCCCCCCCTTTTTTTATCCCTTTTCTATTTCCCCCCCCATCCCTTTTCCTAAACTTAACCCTCGGACCCCACATCCTAATCCCCAACCCCGGCCTCAATCCGCTTTCCTAAACCCAACCAGGTCGTTTTATTGGATTAGGTTTGAATGTATGAATTGACCCTTGCAAAGATGGGTTATTTTCAATTTCCCATCTAATCACAATTAAGAAAATAAAAACATAAATATATTAAAGAGTATATATATATATATATATATATATATATAAATGGAATTTTCCAATTACAAAGTCTGCCCCCTAAACTCAACCAAAACATGATTTTATTCCCTTCCACAAATAATCCTACCCGTGGAAGAAGGCAATAAAAATCCAATAAAACAAAACCCCCCCACCAACAACCCCCCCCCCCCCCCCCCTTCTTTGTCTTTCTTTCTATTCTTCTTTTCTTTCCTTTTCTCCTTTCACTAGTTCGTTTTATCTTGATCTTAATTTCCGCCCTCCATCCTGACCCCAACCTCGAGAGGGAGGCCTTAATCCCAACCCGCAATCTTAATTTCCTTCTCACTTTTGGGGAAGATTGGAATTGAAGAAAGTCGGGAGTGATGAAAGCGCTGGGAAACGACTGCAAATGAAAAAAACCCTCAACTGAACGCCTGGGATCGGAGGAGGACAACATAGGGAGATGAAAGGATTGGAAAGGGGGAAAACGATAAGCACCAACAGGAGGAAGATGACGACCACACACGGATTAACTGTGAAGAGGAAGACGCAGCCGTTGCGGAGGGCCAACAAGGGGGTCTATAGAATCCAAGACTGGATCTCGGACCCGATGGCGGGAAATAAAAGAAGGCCGAGATGAACAAACTCCGGGCACTCCTGTTTAAAACAAAGAATGGGAGAAACCCCACTGACAGAATAGGACACTAAAGACCAGACACGGGCGGCTCCCCGGCTTCGGGAGAAGGACGGAAGAGGACAACGTACGGAGAGGAGAGGATCGGAAAGTGGGGAAACGGCAAGCACCAACAGGAGGAGGATGACGGCGCACGCACGGATTAACGGTGAAAAGGAAAATGCAGCCGTCGAGGAGGGCCAACCAGGTGGTCTGTAGAATCCAGGACTGGATCTCGGACCGGATAGCGGGAACTAAAAGAAGACCGAGAAGGAGAATAACGACGCACGCACGGATTAACGGGGAAAAGGAAAATGCAGCCGTCGAGGAGGGCCGACCAGGTGGTCTGCAGAATCCAAGTCTGGATCTCGGACCGGATGGCGGGAACTAAAAGAAGACCGAGAAGGAGGATGACGACGCACGCACGGATTAACGGTGAAAAGGAAGATGCAGCCGTCGAGGAGGACCAACCAGGTGGTCTGTAGAATCCGAGACTGGATCTCGGACCGGATGGCGGGAACTAAAAGGGGACCGAGAAGGAGGATGACAACGCACGCACGGATTAACGGTGAAAAGGAAAATGCAGCCGTCGAGGAGGGCCAACCAGGTGGTCTATAGAATCCAAGTCTGGATCTCGGACCGGATGGCGGGAACTAAAAGGGGACTGAGAAGGAGGATGACGACGCACGCACGGATTAACGGAAAAAGGAAAATGCAGCCGTCGAGGAGGGCCAACCAGGTGGTCTGTAGAATCCAAGACGGGATCTCGGACCGGATGGCGGGAACTAAAAGGGGACTGAGAAGGAGGATGACGACGCACGCACGGATTAACGGAAAAAGGAAAATGCAGCCGTCGAGGAGGGCCAACCAGGTGGTCTGTAGAATCCAAGACGGGATCTCGGACCGGATGGCGGGAACTAAAAGAAGACCGAGGAGAGGGATCGGAAAGTGGGAAAACGGCAAGCACCAACAGGAGGAGGATGACGACGCACGCACGGACTAAGGGTGAAAAGGAAATAGCGGCCGTCGAGGAGGGCCAACCAGGTGGTCTGTAGAATCCAAGACTGGATCTCGGACCGGATGGCGGGAACTAAAAGAAGACCGAGAAGGAGGATGACGACGCACGCACGGATTAACGGTGAAAAGGAAGATGCAGCCGTCGAGGAGGGCCAACCAGGTGGTCTGTAGAATCCAAGACTGGATCTCGGACCGGATGGCAGGAACTAAAAGAGGACCGAGAAGGAGGATGACGACGCACGCACGGATTAACGGTGAAAAGGAAAATGCAGCCGTCGAGGAGGGCCAACCAGGTGGTCTGTAGAATCCAAGTCTGGATCTCGGACCGGATGGCGGGAACTAAAAGAGGACCGAGAAGGAGGATGACGACGCACGCACGGATTAACGGAAAAAGGAAAATGCAGCCGTCGAGGAGGGCCAACCAGGTGGTCTGTAGAATCCAAGACGGGATCTCGGACCGGATGGCGGGAACTAAAAGAAGACCGAGGAGAAGGATCGGAAAGTGGAAAAACGGCAAGCACCAACAGGAGGAGGATGACGACGCACGCACGGACTAACGGTGAAAAGGAAAAAGCAGCCGTCGAGGAGGGCCAACCGGGTGGTCTGTAGAATCCAAGACTGGATCTCGGACCGGATGGCGGGAACTAAAAGAAGACCGAGAAAAGGATCGGAAAGTGGGAAAACGGCAAGCACCAACAGGAGGAGGATAACGACGCACGCACGGATTGACGGTGAAAAGGAAAATGCAGCCGTCGAGGAGAGCCAACCAGGTGGTCTGTAGAATCCAAGACTGGATCTCGGACCGGATGGCGGGAACTAAAAGAAGACCGAGAAAGGACACTAAAGACCAGACACGGGGGGCTCCCCGGCTTCGGGAGAAGGACGGAAGAGGACAACGTGCGGAGATGAAAGGTTCGAAAAGTGGGAAAACGGCAAGCACCAACAGGAGGAGGATGACGACGCAAGCACGGATTAACGGTGAAAAGGAAAATGCAGCCGTCGAGGAGGGCCAACCGGGTGGTCTGTAGAATCCAAGACTGGATCTCGGACCGGATGGCGGGAACCAAAAGAAGACCGAGCCGAACAAACTCCGGGCACTCCTGTTTAAAATGAAGAATGGGAGAAACCCCACTGACGGAGAAAGACACCAAAGGCCGAACACGGGCGGCCCCCCGGTTTCGGGGGAATCCGATATGGTGATTGGCGTGAAATTCCTGCGGTCCCCCGGGAGCGGAGAGTGCATATCGGGATCCGGGGTGACCCGGATCTCGCTCTAACTTTTCAAAAACCTAACCAGCCAGGTCCCAGCGGGTGGACGCGGGGGTCCACCCTTACCATTCCCTAAGTGAAAGGCCGGGGTCAATAGAAGGCTCATGAAACAAAGGGAACAAGATAAATAACATCACTGACGTCATTGGAAGTGGAAGACAAAAAGGGCCCGGACTCGACTTTGAAGGAACACGAGAAAGAGGAGAGGATCTCGGACGGAAGGATGAATGTTTTAATCGAAGGTGGACTCCAGGATCAAAACGAAAAGAGAAAAATAAAAGAAAAAGCAAGAGAGAGGAGGAGGATGACGACGCACACACGGATTAACTGCGAAAAGGAAGACGCGGCCGTTGAGGAGGGCCAACAAGATGGTCTGTAGAATCCAAGACTGGATCTCGGACCGGATGACGGGAACTAAAAGAAGACCGAGACGAACAAACTCCGGGCACTCCCGTTTAAAATGAAGAATGGGAGAAACCCCAATGACGGAGTAGGACAAGAAAAACCGGACACGGACGGCCCCCCGGGGTCGGGAGAAGGACGGAGGAGGACGACATGGGGAGATGAAAAGATCGGAAGGTGGGCAAACGATGAAAAGATCGGAAGGTGGGCAAACGACAAGCACCAACGGGAGGAGGATGACGACGCACGCATGGATTAACGGTGAAAAAGGGAAGATGCAGCCGCCGAGGAGGGCCAACAAGGTGGTCTGTAGAATCCAAGACTGGATCTCGGACTGGATGGCGGGAACTAAAAGAAGACCGAGCCGAACAATCTCCGGGCACTCCTGTTTAAAACGAAGAATGGGAGAAACCCCACTGACGGAGAAAGACACCAAAGGCCGAACACGGGCGGCCCCCCGAGTTCGGGGGGTTCCGATATGGTGATTGGCGTGAAATTCCTGCGGTCCCCTGGGAGCGGAGGGGGCATATCGGGATCCGGGGTGACCCGGATCTCGCTCTAATTTTTCAAAAAACCTAACCAGCCAGGTCCCAGCGGGTGGACGCGGGGGTCCACCCTTACCATTCCCTAAGTGAAAGGCCGGGGTCAACAGAAGGCTCAGGAAAACAAAGGGAGCAAAATAAATAACATCACGGACGTCGATGGAGGTGGATGACAAAAAGGACCTGGATTCGACTTTAAAGGAACACGTGAAAGAGGAGAGGACCTCGGACGGGAGGAATGAATGTTTTCAACGAAGATGGACTCCAGGATCAAGACGGAGTGACCCCAAGTGAAGAGACACCATGTGGCCGCACCAGTTCCGTAGGCTCCAAGGGGTAAGTAACAATTCATCATAAGGGAAACCTGACCGGAAAGGATGAGAGGAATTATGAAAACCGTCCAAAAAGACACGATTCAACACCATTTCGGAAAAAGGCTGTAAAGAGGTAGTAGAAATCAAAAGAATCAGATACTCGGGTAAGTATTAAATCTTTTTGGCTTTTTTTCTGAAATTCTTTCTACATTCGGTTGTCCCTTCTCTTTTCTTTCCTTCTTTTCTTCTTTTCTCTACTCCCACTAATCCTCTTTTCTACCCCATTCAACCTTGTGTATACAGGAATACTTACATACGCGTTGTCTGGTTTATTGAGAGGATTAAGCATAGAAAAATGAAAAGAATGTATACTGATGTTGTACATTTATGTATTTATTGAACAAAACATGTTTACAAAACTGATTGTTCCGTGGATACAAAAATGGATATGGGGGATATGCGCATAATAAAGGGAACGGCAAATAAAATAATAACATCACAGGTAGGTCTCTACGTTAAAAAGAAAAGAAAAAACGAATGACGTGGTGGGGCGTAATACACTCACACGAAATTATGAAAAAAGTAAAATACCGAAATAAAATAGGAAACAATGCACGATAAAAGAAAACTTGATCAATAATAATAACACGATGACGCGGACAACGCGGCTACTTCACGAACGTAATGACGATAACATTGACCAAAAAAGACCTATAAATAAACAACTTACGGAAACCAGGGGACCGCATGGATTTTTGAGACGACATCTCAAACACTAACATTAGAAAATAATACCGAATATGAGCTGCGGGACTGTTACCGACTACGAGTTAGTAAGTCTTAAAATAAACATTGGTTGCCAGGGGGACTACCCGGAAACGTTAGTGAGTTGAAGCACCGGATATGACGCGTACATAAGATGTTAACAATAGCCGTAAAAACCTTAGGAATGAATAACTTACAAATACCAGCGGGTCGTTTGGATTTTTGAAATAGCCTTTTAAGCACTGACATTAGTCAATATATTTCGAATATAATCTACGACACGAATACGGACTACGGATTATTAAAGGTTTTAAAGCAATACTGGTTGCCAGGGGTGACAACCCGGAAGTGGTAGTGAATAGAAGGACCGAATATGACGCGAACGTAACGGCGACAACATTAAGTAAAGAACCTAGGAATAAACATCCTACGAATACCAGCAGGTCACATTGAAAAAAAATTTTTTTAAAAATAGCATCTCAAACGCTAACATTAGTATATGAACTCCGAGGATGATTTACGGGACTTTTGCCGACTATGGATTATTAAGGATCTAAAATAAACACTGGTCGCCAGGGGCGACGACCCAGAAACGGAAATGCGGGAGGGACTTTCCACTTCCTGAAAGGGTCGCTATATAGTTTGGCGGAACTAGATAGTAATCCATTCGTACATCTATAACCGGACCAACTCGATGCAGCCCGATGCTTACGGGTGCTAATCACGACATTATGAACATGCGGACGTACGGCGGGGGAGTGGATAAATACGATTCATATCTACATGAAAGGGACAAAAATCGAAGTTTTGGAGGACCGGAAAATACTTGGAGGAGGTAAGAAGAACATTCACGATTACATAATTAGTTAGCCATCATAGGATATTGCGACCGGGAATACGTTTATTTTGTTACGTCGAATACTGTTGAGCAAAAAAACGGAAGGTTGGGAATGAAATAATAACATATGGCACGAGAATGAGGATATCCCAATAATACTAGAGCCAATATGAGAGGAATAGAATACTGAGTACGAATGGACGTTTTGAAAATAATTCCGTTTGACAAATTAAAGTTAGCCGGAGGAAAGTTCAAAATATTTCCTGTCCCACTGGTTTGACCGGAGGATAGACTACATAAAATGTTTCGGGGCGCGTAACAGCAAATAGGGCCGTCACCTATATGTTGTGTCCAAATATAAGAGTTGACAGGACATCGCGGTGAAGGGAGAGCGGGGCCACGGCAGTGGCGACTCTACGGACGAGAGACACCTTCGAACACCAGTTGGAGAATCCATCGGGGGACTGGAGCGGAGAAGGAAAGAGCGACAGTGTCGACGGCGGAGAGTGAGGTCGTATAGTAACGGGCATACGGGACTGGTCCCGGAAGTCGACGCGCGAACACGATCCCTCCCTCTAGCTCAACGGGACTCACGCTGCGGACTCTCCGACAAAAGCAGTCAGCTGGTGGGTCGGTTTGGTCGCCTGATGAAGGGCAAACCGCCCGAAACGTCGCGACGACGAGCCGGCCCAACCGCAAATTGACTGGTCATGGCGCCACTGGCTGACTGCATGCACTTCGAGGGACCTGGATCCGATTGACAGTGGAGTGAGATGACTGCCGGTTCCCCTCCGTGCTTACGCGCTGAAGCGCGACACGGGGACTGTGGAAACAACTGTTCTTTTGCAAAGATAAAAAATAAATACAAAATAAAAGAGTCATAAAGGTAACGACCATATCCGACTGGTGTTTTCCGCTGCTGTTCGCACTCGCCATTTCGCGACGCCACGCAGAACCAGGACAATTAACATTACGTGACGTAAACAGTTTGGATGACCTGCATCAGAGTGCACGCACCCGGTCCTCATCTCCCGGAGACGGACCGGGAAATGACGAGGCACGAACTACCAGTGAACGAGCGAGAAATATTAACAAAGAAAGGTAAGTATTGGGGGCTCAACAAAGAGTAAGCGGTATCAAACAACGAATACACACCGTAAAGTAATATTGGGGGGACGGCAAAACATGACGAGTTGACCTGGTGGAGTGACGGGAAGGAACTTCCTCCGCACGTAAAGGGTGAGTAAAAGGTTATTGCGAATGTGTTCGGGACGCCCGGATCGAGGTACTGATACAAACATTTAATTTATCAATTACGAAAATATTTTTGACTAAGGGACCGAATAATGGAAAAGGAAAACAGATACACGCGCAAATGAATGTCAAATGAACGTACAACTAAAACCGAATGCACTAGTGGTCGGACCCTTTTCCTAAACTCAACCCTCCTACTTTATTCCTAATCCCCAACCCCAGTAGAGAAAAAATACACTTCCCTAAACTCAACCATCGGACTCCGACCTAAACCCCAACCCCAATATAGGAGATTTGTTTTTGAAACCTGGGCCCTAAACCCAACCGTTCTTTGTCCCTCAATTCCTCCTTCCCCCCCCCCCCCCCCCCCCCCCCCCCTTTTTTTCTTTCCTTCTTTCTTATTCCCCCTCCCCATCCCTCTTCCTAAACTCAACCATCGGACGCCGACCTAAACCCCAACCCCAATATAAGAGATTTGTTTTCGAAACCTGAGCCCTAAACCCAACCGTTCTTTGTCCCTCAATTTTCCCCCCCCCCCCCCCTTTTTTTATCCCTTTTCTATTTCCCCCCCCATCCCTTTTCCTAAACTTAACCCTCGGACCCCACATCCTAATCCCCAACCCCGGCCTCAATCCGCTTTCCTAAACCCAACCAGGTCGTTTTATTGGATTAGGTTTGAATGTATGAATTGACCCTTGCAAAGATGGGTTATTTTCAATTTCCCATCTAATCACAATTAAGAAAATAAAAACATAAATATATTAAAGAGTATATATATATATATATATATATATATATAAATGGAATTTTCCAATTACAAAGTCTGCCCCCTAAACTCAACCAAAACATGATTTTATTCCCTTCCACAAATAATCCTACCCGTGGAAGAAGGCAATAAAAATCCAATAAAACAAAACCCCCCCACCAACAACCCCCCCCCCCCCCCCCCCTTCTTTGTCTTTCTTTCTATTCTTCTTTTCTTTCCTTTTCTCCTTTCACTAGTTCGTTTTATCTTGATCTTAATTTCCGCCCTCCATCCTGACCCCAACCTCGAGAGGGAGGCCTTAATCCCAACCCGCAATCTTAATTTCCTTCTCACTTTTGGGGAAGATTGGAATTGAAGAAAGTCGGGAGTGATGAAAGCGCTGGGAAACGACTGCAAATGAAAAAAACCCTCAACTGAACGCCTGGGATCGGAGGAGGACAACATAGGGAGATGAAAGGATTGGAAAGGGGGAAAACGATAAGCACCAACAGGAGGAAGATGACGACCACACACGGATTAACTGTGAAGAGGAAGACGCAGCCGTTGCGGAGGGCCAACAAGGGGGTCTATAGAATCCAAGACTGGATCTCGGACCCGATGGCGGGAAATAAAAGAAGGCCGAGATGAACAAACTCCGGGCACTCCTGTTTAAAACAAAGAATGGGAGAAACCCCACTGACAGAATAGGACACTAAAGACCAGACACGGGCGGCTCCCCGGCTTCGGGAGAAGGACGGAAGAGGACAACGTACGGAGAGGAGAGGATCGGAAAGTGGGGAAACGGCAAGCACCAACAGGAGGAGGATGACGGCGCACGCACGGATTAACGGTGAAAAGGAAAATGCAGCCGTCGAGGAGGGCCAACCAGGTGGTCTGTAGAATCCAGGACTGGATCTCGGACCGGATAGCGGGAACTAAAAGAAGACCGAGAAGGAGAATAACGACGCACGCACGGATTAACGGGGAAAAGGAAAATGCAGCCGTCGAGGAGGGCCGACCAGGTGGTCTGCAGAATCCAAGTCTGGATCTCGGACCGGATGGCGGGAACTAAAAGAAGACCGAGAAGGAGGATGACGACGCACGCACGGATTAACGGTGAAAAGGAAGATGCAGCCGTCGAGGAGGACCAACCAGGTGGTCTGTAGAATCCGAGACTGGATCTCGGACCGGATGGCGGGAACTAAAAGGGGACCGAGAAGGAGGATGACAACGCACGCACGGATTAACGGTGAAAAGGAAAATGCAGCCGTCGAGGAGGGCCAACCAGGTGGTCTATAGAATCCAAGTCTGGATCTCGGACCGGATGGCGGGAACTAAAAGGGGACTGAGAAGGAGGATGACGACGCACGCACGGATTAACGGAAAAAGGAAAATGCAGCCGTCGAGGAGGGCCAACCAGGTGGTCTGTAGAATCCAAGACGGGATCTCGGACCGGATGGCGGGAACTAAAAGGGGACTGAGAAGGAGGATGACGACGCACGCACGGATTAACGGAAAAAGGAAAATGCAGCCGTCGAGGAGGGCCAACCAGGTGGTCTGTAGAATCCAAGACGGGATCTCGGACCGGATGGCGGGAACTAAAAGAAGACCGAGGAGAGGGATCGGAAAGTGGGAAAACGGCAAGCACCAACAGGAGGAGGATGACGACGCACGCACGGACTAAGGGTGAAAAGGAAATAGCGGCCGTCGAGGAGGGCCAACCAGGTGGTCTGTAGAATCCAAGACTGGATCTCGGACCGGATGGCGGGAACTAAAAGAAGACCGAGAAGGAGGATGACGACGCACGCACGGATTAACGGTGAAAAGGAAGATGCAGCCGTCGAGGAGGGCCAACCAGGTGGTCTGTAGAATCCAAGACTGGATCTCGGACCGGATGGCAGGAACTAAAAGAGGACCGAGAAGGAGGATGACGACGCACGCACGGATTAACGGTGAAAAGGAAAATGCAGCCGTCGAGGAGGGCCAACCAGGTGGTCTGTAGAATCCAAGTCTGGATCTCGGACCGGATGGCGGGAACTAAAAGAGGACCGAGAAGGAGGATGACGACGCACGCACGGATTAACGGAAAAAGGAAAATGCAGCCGTCGAGGAGGGCCAACCAGCTGGTCTGTAGAATCCAAGACGGGATCTCGGACCGGATGGCGGGAACTAAAAGAAGACCGAGGAGAAGGATCGGAAAGTGGAAAAACGGCAAGCACCAACAGGAGGAGGATGACGACGCACGCACGGACTAACGGTGAAAAGGAAAAAGCAGCCGTCGAGGAGGGCCAACCGGGTGGTCTGTAGAATCCAAGACTGGATCTCGGACCGGATGGCGGGAACTAAAAGAAGACCGAGAAAAGGATCGGAAAGTGGGAAAACGGCAAGCACCAACAGGAGGAGGATAACGACGCACGCACGGATTGACGGTGAAAAGGAAAATGCAGCCGTCGAGGAGAGCCAACCAGGTGGTCTGTAGAATCCAAGACTGGATCTCGGACCGGATGGCGGGAACTAAAAGAAGACCGAGAAAGGACACTAAAGACCAGACACGGGGGGCTCCCCGGCTTCGGGAGAAGGACGGAAGAGGACAACGTGCGGAGATGAAAGGTTCGAAAAGTGGGAAAACGGCAAGCACCAACAGGAGGAGGATGACGACGCAAGCACGGATTAACGGTGAAAAGGAAAATGCAGCCGTCGAGGAGGGCCAACCGGGTGGTCTGTAGAATCCAAGACTGGATCTCGGACCGGATGGCGGGAACCAAAAGAAGACCGAGCCGAACAAACTCCGGGCACTCCTGTTTAAAATGAAGAATGGGAGAAACCCCACTGACGGAGAAAGACACCAAAGGCCGAACACGGGCGGCCCCCCGGTTTCGGGGGAATCCGATATGGTGATTGGCGTGAAATTCCTGCGGTCCCCCGGGAGCGGAGAGTGCATATCGGGATCCGGGGTGACCCGGATCTCGCTCTAACTTTTCAAAAACCTAACCCTAACCCTAACCCTAACCCTAACCCTAACCCTAACCCTAACCCTAACCTGTGACGCTACGGCGACGACGGCGGTAACGACACCTCGTCTAACCCCAACCAGTGCCTAATCCTAATCCCAACCCTATTCCTTATTCTAATCCCAACCCTATTCCTTATCCTAATCCCAACCCTATTCCTTATCCTAATCTCAACCCTATTCCTTATCCTAATCCCAACCCTATTCTTTATCCTAATCCCAACCCTATTCCTTATCCTAATCCCAACCCTATTCCTTATCCTAATCTCAACCCTATTCCTTATCCTAATCCCAACCCTGTTCCTTATCCTAATCCCAACCCTATTCCTTATCCTAATCCCAACCCTATTCCTTATCCTAATCTCAACCCTATTCCTTATCCTAATCCCAACCCTGACCCTCATCCTAATCCCAACCCTAATCCCCATTTCCCTGGGTCGGTCTTACTTCCCATTTGAGCCCTGAAACGAACATCAGTCAGGGCTCGGGGAGTTAGGACGAGGACCTGAAACAAAGGCAAAAGGGTTTCAAGGTAAGTAGAAGGATTGGAAGGACAACACAGGTGAGTGAAGTAGTACAACGGAGCAACAAGAAGATTCGTCGGGGGACAGCGGATGAGAAGAGAAACAGGTAAGTGAAGACAACATTCGGTGGAAAAAAGAAAAAAACAGAGCGACAGGATGAAGTGGACTTTCACGGACGGACCACAGGAGGCACTGTGAGGAAAGATCCTCACTTGGATAAAAAAACGTTTGCGCACTTCCGCAAAACGCCATTTGGACAGCGGAACTTGAAGAGGAAGGACAGGAGTGAGATAGTACAACGGAGCAACAAGAGGATTCGTCGGGGGACAACGGATGAGAAGAGAACCAGGAAAAACGACAAGGGATTCATCATCACAAGAATAAAAGATGGATCAACAAATTCGTCGTGGGACAATCGATAAGAAGAGGAGCAGGTAAGTGAGCACATCACACAGCATGTTCAACAATCAGATAAGAAGAGAAATTCAAGCCAAAAACTGGGAGCAACAGGAGGAAGTGCACTTCTCCAATGGGCCACAAGAGGGCACTGTGGGGAAAGATCCCCACTCCTATAAAAGCGTCTGCGCACGTCCGCAAGGAGCCATTTGGACGACGGAGCTCGAAGAGGAAGGACGTGAGGAGCCACAACACAGTAAGAAAAGACAACTTTGCAACAATACATGGACACAAGCCAGGAACTGATCACCCCTGGCTGGGTCGCCCAAGGGAGGGTGTCTGGAGATTAAAGACCCGAAACACCCGATGAACTTGGGTTCTCCACTGACGATGTGTCCTAAAATTACCTCGTCGACGGACGAGGGCCAAAGCTAATGTGGCTAACTGCAAGTTAGCTGAATACATTAAGCTAAATCTGGATTTGAAACTTTGACCTTGAGCTTTGACGTGGACTTCGCGGATGGAACCTGCGACGTCATGACGGGTGACTGACCCGTCGGGAAAGGCAAGGGCCAATGCTAATGTGGCTAACCGGATGTCAACCGGTTGCATTAGCTCGGCTCTTTCCTAAAACATCAGGCCAAGAAAAAGATACAAGAACGTCAAGGGACTTCGCGGACGGTAGCGGCGACGCAATGGCGGGCAGCCGATCCGTCGGGAGAATCAGGGGCCAAAGCTAATGTGGCTAACCAGGTGGTAGCCACATACATTACATCGGCCCATTCTCGGAACATATTCACACACGAGTCCCAGAGGCCAAAGCAGCTGCGGGAGGTCAAGGACCCGCACGTGGGCACTGGAGACGAGATGTCCAGGTTCACACCGTGAGGCACGGTGACAAAGGGGGTTCCCGTAAGTTTGCCCCGACGTGGCGAGTGCACCACGGGATGGCGGTCTTTACCGGCTCCCGGCCTATAACCATAAACCTAACCTGCCCGGGCCTGGCGGGGTGAACCCGGGTTCCTTTCTGCGCCACGAGCCGAGTGGGGGAACCTGGACAAGAGTGTGACAACGGGGGACAATTGACCCATCAAGAAGGGTAAAGGCCAAGGCTAATGTAGCTAGCTGGGTGCTAGCCGAATACATTAGCTGGGCCTGGACCTTGAACATTGACGTGGACCTCGCGGATGGAATCGACGACGCCATGACGGGTGACTGACCCGTCGGGAAAGGCAAGGGCCAATGCTAATGTGGTTAACCGGAGGTCAACCGGTGGCATTAGCTCGGCTCTTTCCTAAAACATCAGGGCAAGAAAAAGGAAATAAAAGAACATCAATGGACTTCACGGACGGTAGCGGCGACGCAATAGCGGGCAGCCGATCCGTCGGGAGAATCGAGGGCCAAAGCTAATGTGGCTAACCAGGTGGTAGCCACATCCGTTACATCGGCCCATTCTCGAAACATATTCACACACGAGTCCCAGAGGCCAAAGCAGCTGCGTGAGGTCAAGGACCCGCACGTGGGCACTGGTGACGCTACGGCGACGACGGCGGTAACGACACCTCGTCTAACCCCAACCAGTGCCTAATCCTAATCCCAACCCTATTCCTTATTCTAATCCCAACCCTATTCCTTATCCTAATCCCAACCCTATTCCTTATCCTAATCTCAACCCTATTCCTTATCCTAATCCCAACCCTATTCTTTATCCTAATCCCAACCCTATTCCTTATCCTAATCCCAACCCTATTCCTTATCCTAATCTCAACCCTATTCCTTATCCTAATCCCAACCCTGTTCCTTATCCTAATCCCAACCCTATTCCTTATCCTAATCCCAACCCTATTCCTTATCCTAATCTCAACCCTATTCCTTATCCTAATCCCAACCCTGACCCTCATCCTAATCCCAACCCTAATCCCCATTTCCCTGGGTCGGTCTTACTTCCCATTTGAGCCCTGAAACGAACATCAGTCAGGGCTCGGGGAGTTAGGACGAGGACCTGAAACAAAGGCAAAAGGGTTTCAAGGTAAGTAGAAGGATTGGAAGGACAACACAGGTGAGTGAAGTAGTACAACGGAGCAACAAGAAGATTCGTCGGGGGACAGCGGATGAGAAGAGAAACAGGTAAGTGAAGACAACATTCGGTGGAAAAAAGAAAAAAACAGAGCGACAGGATGAAGTGGACTTTCACGGACGGACCACAGGAGGCACTGTGAGGAAAGATCCTCACTTGGATAAAAAAACGTTTGCGCACTTCCGCAAAACGCCATTTGGACAGCGGAACTTGAAGAGGAAGGACAGGAGTGAGATAGTACAACGGAGCAACAAGAGGATTCGTCGGGGGACAACGGATGAGAAGAGAACCAGGAAAAACGACAAGGGATTCATCATCACAAGAATAAAAGATGGATCAACAAATTCGTCGTGGGACAATCGATAAGAAGAGGAGCAGGTAAGTGAGCACATCACACAGCATGTTCAACAATCAGATAAGAAGAGAAATTCAAGCCAAAAACTGGGAGCAACAGGAGGAAGTGCACTTCTCCAATGGGCCACAAGAGGGCACTGTGGGGAAAGATCCCCACTCCTATAAAAGCGTCTGCGCACGTCCGCAAGGAGCCATTTGGACGACGGAGCTCGAAGAGGAAGGACGTGAGGAGCCACAACACAGTAAGAAAAGACAACTTTGCAACAATACATGGACACAAGCCAGGAACTGATCACCCCTGGCTGGGTCGCCCAAGGGAGGGTGTCTGGAGATTAAAGACCCGAAACACCCGATGAACTTGGGTTCTCCACTGACGATGTGTCCTAAAATTACCTCGTCGACGGACGAGGGCCAAAGCTAATGTGGCTAACTGCAAGTTAGCTGAATACATTAAGCTAAATCTGGATTTGAAACTTTGACCTTGAGCTTTGACGTGGACTTCGCGGATGGAACCTGCGACGTCATGACGGGTGACTGACCCGTCGGGAAAGGCAAGGGCCAATGCTAATGTGGCTAACCGGATGTCAACCGGTTGCATTAGCTCGGCTCTTTCCTAAAACATCAGGCCAAGAAAAAGATACAAGAACGTCAAGGGACTTCGCGGACGGTAGCGGCGACGCAATGGCGGGCAGCCGATCCGTCGGGAGAATCAGGGGCCAAAGCTAATGTGGCTAACCAGGTGGTAGCCACATACATTACATCGGCCCATTCTCGGAACATATTCACACACGAGTCCCAGAGGCCAAAGCAGCTGCGGGAGGTCAAGGACCCGCACGTGGGCACTGGAGACGAGATGTCCAGGTTCACACCGTGAGGCACGGTGACAAAGGGGGTTCCCGTAAGTTTGCCCCGACGTGGCGAGTGCACCACGGGATGGCGGTCTTTACCGGCTCCCGGCCTATAACCATAAACCTAACCTGCCCGGGCCTGGCGGGGTGAACCCGGGTTCCTTTCTGCGCCACGAGCCGAGTGGGGGAACCTGGACAAGAGTGTGACAACGGGGGACAATTGACCCATCAAGAAGGGTAAAGGCCAAGGCTAATGTAGCTAGCTGGGTGCTAGCCGAATACATTAGCTGGGCCTGGACCTTGAACATTGACGTGGACCTCGCGGATGGAATCGACGACGCCATGACGGGTGACTGACCCGTCGGGAAAGGCAAGGGCCAATGCTAATGTGGTTAACCGGAGGTCAACCGGTGGCATTAGCTCGGCTCTTTCCTAAAACATCAGGGCAAGAAAAAGGAAATAAAAGAACATCAATGGACTTCACGGACGGTAGCGGCGACGCAATAGCGGGCAGCCGATCCGTCGGGAGAATCGAGGGCCAAAGCTAATGTGGCTAACCAGGTGGTAGCCACATCCGTTACATCGGCCCATTCTCGAAACATATTCACACACGAGTCCCAGAGGCCAAAGCAGCTGCGTGAGGTCAAGGACCCGCACGTGGGCACTGGTGACGCTACGGCGACGACGGCGGTAACGACACCTCGTCTAACCCCAACCAGTGCCTAATCCTAATCCCAACCCTATTCCTTATTCTAATCCCAACCCTATTCCTTATCCTAATCCCAACCCTATTCCTTATCCTAATCTCAACCCTATTCCTTATCCTAATCCCAACCCTATTCTTTATCCTAATCCCAACCCTATTCCTTATCCTAATCCCAACCCTATTCCTTATCCTAATCTCAACCCTATTCCTTATCCTAATCCCAACCCTGTTCCTTATCCTAATCCCAACCCTATTCCTTATCCTAATCCCAACCCTATTCCTTATCCTAATCTCAACCCTATTCCTTATCCTAATCCCAACCCTGACCCTCATCCTAATCCCAACCCTAATCCCCATTTCCCTGGGTCGGTCTTACTTCCCATTTGAGCCCTGAAACGAACATCAGTCAGGGCTCGGGGAGTTAGGACGAGGACCTGAAACAAAGGCAAAAGGGTTTCAAGGTAAGTAGAAGGATTGGAAGGACAACACAGGTGAGTGAAGTAGTACAACGGAGCAACAAGAAGATTCGTCGGGGGACAGCGGATGAGAAGAGAAACAGGTAAGTGAAGACAACATTCGGTGGAAAAAAGAAAAAAACAGAGCGACAGGATGAAGTGGACTTTCACGGACGGACCACAGGAGGCACTGTGAGGAAAGATCCTCACTTGGATAAAAAAACGTTTGCGCACTTCCGCAAAACGCCATTTGGACAGCGGAACTTGAAGAGGAAGGACAGGAGTGAGATAGTACAACGGAGCAACAAGAGGATTCGTCGGGGGACAACGGATGAGAAGAGAACCAGGAAAAACGACAAGGGATTCATCATCACAAGAATAAAAGATGGATCAACAAATTCGTCGTGGGACAATCGATAAGAAGAGGAGCAGGTAAGTGAGCACATCACACAGCATGTTCAACAATCAGATAAGAAGAGAAATTCAAGCCAAAAACTGGGAGCAACAGGAGGAAGTGCACTTCTCCAATGGGCCACAAGAGGGCACTGTGGGGAAAGATCCCCACTCCTATAAAAGCGTCTGCGCACGTCCGCAAGGAGCCATTTGGACGACGGAGCTCGAAGAGGAAGGACGTGAGGAGCCACAACACAGTAAGAAAAGACAACTTTGCAACAATACATGGACACAAGCCAGGAACTGATCACCCCTGGCTGGGTCGCCCAAGGGAGGGTGTCTGGAGATTAAAGACCCGAAACACCCGATGAACTTGGGTTCTCCACTGACGATGTGTCCTAAAATTACCTCGTCGACGGACGAGGGCCAAAGCTAATGTGGCTAACTGCAAGTTAGCTGAATACATTAAGCTAAATCTGGATTTGAAACTTTGACCTTGAGCTTTGACGTGGACTTCGCGGATGGAACCTGCGACGTCATGACGGGTGACTGACCCGTCGGGAAAGGCAAGGGCCAATGCTAATGTGGCTAACCGGATGTCAACCGGTTGCATTAGCTCGGCTCTTTCCTAAAACATCAGGCCAAGAAAAAGATACAAGAACGTCAAGGGACTTCGCGGACGGTAGCGGCGACGCAATGGCGGGCAGCCGATCCGTCGGGAGAATCAGGGGCCAAAGCTAATGTGGCTAACCAGGTGGTAGCCACATACATTACATCGGCCCATTCTCGGAACATATTCACACACGAGTCCCAGAGGCCAAAGCAGCTGCGGGAGGTCAAGGACCCGCACGTGGGCACTGGAGACGAGATGTCCAGGTTCACACCGTGAGGCACGGTGACAAAGGGGGTTCCCGTAAGTTTGCCCCGACGTGGCGAGTGCACCACGGGATGGCGGTCTTTACCGGCTCCCGGCCTATAACCATAAACCTAACCTGCCCGGGCCTGGCGGGGTGAACCCGGGTTCCTTTCTGCGCCACGAGCCGAGTGGGGGAACCTGGACAAGAGTGTGACAACGGGGGACAATTGACCCATCAAGAAGGGTAAAGGCCAAGGCTAATGTAGCTAGCTGGGTGCTAGCCGAATACATTAGCTGGGCCTGGACCTTGAACATTGACGTGGACCTCGCGGATGGAATCGACGACGCCATGACGGGTGACTGACCCGTCGGGAAAGGCAAGGGCCAATGCTAATGTGGTTAACCGGAGGTCAACCGGTGGCATTAGCTCGGCTCTTTCCTAAAACATCAGGGCAAGAAAAAGGAAATAAAAGAACATCAATGGACTTCACGGACGGTAGCGGCGACGCAATAGCGGGCAGCCGATCCGTCGGGAGAATCGAGGGCCAAAGCTAATGTGGCTAACCAGGTGGTAGCCACATCCGTTACATCGGCCCATTCTCGAAACATATTCACACACGAGTCCCAGAGGCCAAAGCAGCTGCGTGAGGTCAAGGACCCGCACGTGGGCACTGGTGACGCTACGGCGACGACGGCGGTAACGACACCTCGTCTAACCCCAACCAGTGCCTAATCCTAATCCCAACCCTATTCCTTATTCTAATCCCAACCCTATTCCTTATCCTAATCCCAACCCTATTCCTTATCCTAATCTCAACCCTATTCCTTATCCTAATCCCAACCCTATTCTTTATCCTAATCCCAACCCTATTCCTTATCCTAATCCCAACCCTATTCCTTATCCTAATCTCAACCCTATTCCTTATCCTAATCCCAACCCTGTTCCTTATCCTAATCCCAACCCTATTCCTTATCCTAATCCCAACCCTATTCCTTATCCTAATCTCAACCCTATTCCTTATCCTAATCCCAACCCTGACCCTCATCCTAATCCCAACCCTAATCCCCATTTCCCTGGGTCGGTCTTACTTCCCATTTGAGCCCTGAAACGAACATCAGTCAGGGCTCGGGGAGTTAGGACGAGGACCTGAAACAAAGGCAAAAGGGTTTCAAGGTAAGTAGAAGGATTGGAAGGACAACACAGGTGAGTGAAGTAGTACAACGGAGCAACAAGAAGATTCGTCGGGGGACAGCGGATGAGAAGAGAAACAGGTAAGTGAAGACAACATTCGGTGGAAAAAAGAAAAAAACAGAGCGACAGGATGAAGTGGACTTTCACGGACGGACCACAGGAGGCACTGTGAGGAAAGATCCTCACTTGGATAAAAAAACGTTTGCGCACTTCCGCAAAACGCCATTTGGACAGCGGAACTTGAAGAGGAAGGACAGGAGTGAGATAGTACAACGGAGCAACAAGAGGATTCGTCGGGGGACAACGGATGAGAAGAGAACCAGGAAAAACGACAAGGGATTCATCATCACAAGAATAAAAGATGGATCAACAAATTCGTCGTGGGACAATCGATAAGAAGAGGAGCAGGTAAGTGAGCACATCACACAGCATGTTCAACAATCAGATAAGAAGAGAAATTCAAGCCAAAAACTGGGAGCAACAGGAGGAAGTGCACTTCTCCAATGGGCCACAAGAGGGCACTGTGGGGAAAGATCCCCACTCCTATAAAAGCGTCTGCGCACGTCCGCAAGGAGCCATTTGGACGACGGAGCTCGAAGAGGAAGGACGTGAGGAGCCACAACACAGTAAGAAAAGACAACTTTGCAACAATACATGGACACAAGCCAGGAACTGATCACCCCTGGCTGGGTCGCCCAAGGGAGGGTGTCTGGAGATTAAAGACCCGAAACACCCGATGAACTTGGGTTCTCCACTGACGATGTGTCCTAAAATTACCTCGTCGACGGACGAGGGCCAAAGCTAATGTGGCTAACTGCAAGTTAGCTGAATACATTAAGCTAAATCTGGATTTGAAACTTTGACCTTGAGCTTTGACGTGGACTTCGCGGATGGAACCTGCGACGTCATGACGGGTGACTGACCCGTCGGGAAAGGCAAGGGCCAATGCTAATGTGGCTAACCGGATGTCAACCGGTTGCATTAGCTCGGCTCTTTCCTAAAACATCAGGCCAAGAAAAAGATACAAGAACGTCAAGGGACTTCGCGGACGGTAGCGGCGACGCAATGGCGGGCAGCCGATCCGTCGGGAGAATCAGGGGCCAAAGCTAATGTGGCTAACCAGGTGGTAGCCACATACATTACATCGGCCCATTCTCGGAACATATTCACACACGAGTCCCAGAGGCCAAAGCAGCTGCGGGAGGTCAAGGACCCGCACGTGGGCACTGGAGACGAGATGTCCAGGTTCACACCGTGAGGCACGGTGACAAAGGGGGTTCCCGTAAGTTTGCCCCGACGTGGCGAGTGCACCACGGGATGGCGGTCTTTACCGGCTCCCGGCCTATAACCATAAACCTAACCTGCCCGGGCCTGGCGGGGTGAACCCGGGTTCCTTTCTGCGCCACGAGCCGAGTGGGGGAACCTGGACAAGAGTGTGACAACGGGGGACAATTGACCCATCAAGAAGGGTAAAGGCCAAGGCTAATGTAGCTAGCTGGGTGCTAGCCGAATACATTAGCTGGGCCTGGACCTTGAACATTGACGTGGACCTCGCGGATGGAATCGACGACGCCATGACGGGTGACTGACCCGTCGGGAAAGGCAAGGGCCAATGCTAATGTGGTTAACCGGAGGTCAACCGGTGGCATTAGCTCGGCTCTTTCCTAAAACATCAGGGCAAGAAAAAGGAAATAAAAGAACATCAATGGACTTCACGGACGGTAGCGGCGACGCAATAGCGGGCAGCCGATCCGTCGGGAGAATCGAGGGCCAAAGCTAATGTGGCTAACCAGGTGGTAGCCACATCCGTTACATCGGCCCATTCTCGAAACATATTCACACACGAGTCCCAGAGGCCAAAGCAGCTGCGTGAGGTCAAGGACCCGCACGTGGGCACTGGTGACGCTACGGCGACGACGGCGGTAACGACACCTCGTCTAACCCCAACCAGTGCCTAATCCTAATCCCAACCCTATTCCTTATTCTAATCCCAACCCTATTCCTTATCCTAATCCCAACCCTATTCCTTATCCTAATCTCAACCCTATTCCTTATCCTAATCCCAACCCTATTCTTTATCCTAATCCCAACCCTATTCCTTATCCTAATCCCAACCCTATTCCTTATCCTAATCTCAACCCTATTCCTTATCCTAATCCCAACCCTGTTCCTTATCCTAATCCCAACCCTATTCCTTATCCTAATCCCAACCCTATTCCTTATCCTAATCTCAACCCTATTCCTTATCCTAATCCCAACCCTGACCCTCATCCTAATCCCAACCCTAATCCCCATTTCCCTGGGTCGGTCTTACTTCCCATTTGAGCCCTGAAACGAACATCAGTCAGGGCTCGGGGAGTTAGGACGAGGACCTGAAACAAAGGCAAAAGGGTTTCAAGGTAAGTAGAAGGATTGGAAGGACAACACAGGTGAGTGAAGTAGTACAACGGAGCAACAAGAAGATTCGTCGGGGGACAGCGGATGAGAAGAGAAACAGGTAAGTGAAGACAACATTCGGTGGAAAAAAGAAAAAAACAGAGCGACAGGATGAAGTGGACTTTCACGGACGGACCACAGGAGGCACTGTGAGGAAAGATCCTCACTTGGATAAAAAAACGTTTGCGCACTTCCGCAAAACGCCATTTGGACAGCGGAACTTGAAGAGGAAGGACAGGAGTGAGATAGTACAACGGAGCAACAAGAGGATTCGTCGGGGGACAACGGATGAGAAGAGAACCAGGAAAAACGACAAGGGATTCATCATCACAAGAATAAAAGATGGATCAACAAATTCGTCGTGGGACAATCGATAAGAAGAGGAGCAGGTAAGTGAGCACATCACACAGCATGTTCAACAATCAGATAAGAAGAGAAATTCAAGCCAAAAACTGGGAGCAACAGGAGGAAGTGCACTTCTCCAATGGGCCACAAGAGGGCACTGTGGGGAAAGATCCCCACTCCTATAAAAGCGTCTGCGCACGTCCGCAAGGAGCCATTTGGACGACGGAGCTCGAAGAGGAAGGACGTGAGGAGCCACAACACAGTAAGAAAAGACAACTTTGCAACAATACATGGACACAAGCCAGGAACTGATCACCCCTGGCTGGGTCGCCCAAGGGAGGGTGTCTGGAGATTAAAGACCCGAAACACCCGATGAACTTGGGTTCTCCACTGACGATGTGTCCTAAAATTACCTCGTCGACGGACGAGGGCCAAAGCTAATGTGGCTAACTGCAAGTTAGCTGAATACATTAAGCTAAATCTGGATTTGAAACTTTGACCTTGAGCTTTGACGTGGACTTCGCGGATGGAACCTGCGACGTCATGACGGGTGACTGACCCGTCGGGAAAGGCAAGGGCCAATGCTAATGTGGCTAACCGGATGTCAACCGGTTGCATTAGCTCGGCTCTTTCCTAAAACATCAGGCCAAGAAAAAGATACAAGAACGTCAAGGGACTTCGCGGACGGTAGCGGCGACGCAATGGCGGGCAGCCGATCCGTCGGGAGAATCAGGGGCCAAAGCTAATGTGGCTAACCAGGTGGTAGCCACATACATTACATCGGCCCATTCTCGGAACATATTCACACACGAGTCCCAGAGGCCAAAGCAGCTGCGGGAGGTCAAGGACCCGCACGTGGGCACTGGAGACGAGATGTCCAGGTTCACACCGTGAGGCACGGTGACAAAGGGGGTTCCCGTAAGTTTGCCCCGACGTGGCGAGTGCACCACGGGATGGCGGTCTTTACCGGCTCCCGGCCTATAACCATAAACCTAACCTGCCCGGGCCTGGCGGGGTGAACCCGGGTTCCTTTCTGCGCCACGAGCCGAGTGGGGGAACCTGGACAAGAGTGTGACAACGGGGGACAATTGACCCATCAAGAAGGGTAAAGGCCAAGGCTAATGTAGCTAGCTGGGTGCTAGCCGAATACATTAGCTGGGCCTGGACCTTGAACATTGACGTGGACCTCGCGGATGGAATCGACGACGCCATGACGGGTGACTGACCCGTCGGGAAAGGCAAGGGCCAATGCTAATGTGGTTAACCGGAGGTCAACCGGTGGCATTAGCTCGGCTCTTTCCTAAAACATCAGGGCAAGAAAAAGGAAATAAAAGAACATCAATGGACTTCACGGACGGTAGCGGCGACGCAATAGCGGGCAGCCGATCCGTCGGGAGAATCGAGGGCCAAAGCTAATGTGGCTAACCAGGTGGTAGCCACATCCGTTACATCGGCCCATTCTCGAAACATATTCACACACGAGTCCCAGAGGCCAAAGCAGCTGCGTGAGGTCAAGGACCCGCACGTGGGCACTGGTGACGCTACGGCGACGACGGCGGTAACGACACCTCGTCTAACCCCAACCAGTGCCTAATCCTAATCCCAACCCTATTCCTTATTCTAATCCCAACCCTATTCCTTATCCTAATCCCAACCCTATTCCTTATCCTAATCTCAACCCTATTCCTTATCCTAATCCCAACCCTATTCTTTATCCTAATCCCAACCCTATTCCTTATCCTAATCCCAACCCTATTCCTTATCCTAATCTCAACCCTATTCCTTATCCTAATCCCAACCCTGTTCCTTATCCTAATCCCAACCCTATTCCTTATCCTAATCCCAACCCTATTCCTTATCCTAATCTCAACCCTATTCCTTATCCTAATCCCAACCCTGACCCTCATCCTAATCCCAACCCTAATCCCCATTTCCCTGGGTCGGTCTTACTTCCCATTTGAGCCCTGAAACGAACATCAGTCAGGGCTCGGGGAGTTAGGACGAGGACCTGAAACAAAGGCAAAAGGGTTTCAAGGTAAGTAGAAGGATTGGAAGGACAACACAGGTGAGTGAAGTAGTACAACGGAGCAACAAGAAGATTCGTCGGGGGACAGCGGATGAGAAGAGAAACAGGTAAGTGAAGACAACATTCGGTGGAAAAAAGAAAAAAACAGAGCGACAGGATGAAGTGGACTTTCACGGACGGACCACAGGAGGCACTGTGAGGAAAGATCCTCACTTGGATAAAAAAACGTTTGCGCACTTCCGCAAAACGCCATTTGGACAGCGGAACTTGAAGAGGAAGGACAGGAGTGAGATAGTACAACGGAGCAACAAGAGGATTCGTCGGGGGACAACGGATGAGAAGAGAACCAGGAAAAACGACAAGGGATTCATCATCACAAGAATAAAAGATGGATCAACAAATTCGTCGTGGGACAATCGATAAGAAGAGGAGCAGGTAAGTGAGCACATCACACAGCATGTTCAACAATCAGATAAGAAGAGAAATTCAAGCCAAAAACTGGGAGCAACAGGAGGAAGTGCACTTCTCCAATGGGCCACAAGAGGGCACTGTGGGGAAAGATCCCCACTCCTATAAAAGCGTCTGCGCACGTCCGCAAGGAGCCATTTGGACGACGGAGCTCGAAGAGGAAGGACGTGAGGAGCCACAACACAGTAAGAAAAGACAACTTTGCAACAATACATGGACACAAGCCAGGAACTGATCACCCCTGGCTGGGTCGCCCAAGGGAGGGTGTCTGGAGATTAAAGACCCGAAACACCCGATGAACTTGGGTTCTCCACTGACGATGTGTCCTAAAATTACCTCGTCGACGGACGAGGGCCAAAGCTAATGTGGCTAACTGCAAGTTAGCTGAATACATTAAGCTAAATCTGGATTTGAAACTTTGACCTTGAGCTTTGACGTGGACTTCGCGGATGGAACCTGCGACGTCATGACGGGTGACTGACCCGTCGGGAAAGGCAAGGGCCAATGCTAATGTGGCTAACCGGATGTCAACCGGTTGCATTAGCTCGGCTCTTTCCTAAAACATCAGGCCAAGAAAAAGATACAAGAACGTCAAGGGACTTCGCGGACGGTAGCGGCGACGCAATGGCGGGCAGCCGATCCGTCGGGAGAATCAGGGGCCAAAGCTAATGTGGCTAACCAGGTGGTAGCCACATACATTACATCGGCCCATTCTCGGAACATATTCACACACGAGTCCCAGAGGCCAAAGCAGCTGCGGGAGGTCAAGGACCCGCACGTGGGCACTGGAGACGAGATGTCCAGGTTCACACCGTGAGGCACGGTGACAAAGGGGGTTCCCGTAAGTTTGCCCCGACGTGGCGAGTGCACCACGGGATGGCGGTCTTTACCGGCTCCCGGCCTATAACCATAAACCTAACCTGCCCGGGCCTGGCGGGGTGAACCCGGGTTCCTTTCTGCGCCACGAGCCGAGTGGGGGAACCTGGACAAGAGTGTGACAACGGGGGACAATTGACCCATCAAGAAGGGTAAAGGCCAAGGCTAATGTAGCTAGCTGGGTGCTAGCCGAATACATTAGCTGGGCCTGGACCTTGAACATTGACGTGGACCTCGCGGATGGAATCGACGACGCCATGACGGGTGACTGACCCGTCGGGAAAGGCAAGGGCCAATGCTAATGTGGTTAACCGGAGGTCAACCGGTGGCATTAGCTCGGCTCTTTCCTAAAACATCAGGGCAAGAAAAAGGAAATAAAAGAACATCAATGGACTTCACGGACGGTAGCGGCGACGCAATAGCGGGCAGCCGATCCGTCGGGAGAATCGAGGGCCAAAGCTAATGTGGCTAACCAGGTGGTAGCCACATCCGTTACATCGGCCCATTCTCGAAACATATTCACACACGAGTCCCAGAGGCCAAAGCAGCTGCGTGAGGTCAAGGACCCGCACGTGGGCACTGGTGACGCTACGGCGACGACGGCGGTAACGACACCTCGTCTAACCCCAACCAGTGCCTAATCCTAATCCCAACCCTATTCCTTATTCTAATCCCAACCCTATTCCTTATCCTAATCCCAACCCTATTCCTTATCCTAATCTCAACCCTATTCCTTATCCTAATCCCAACCCTATTCTTTATCCTAATCCCAACCCTATTCCTTATCCTAATCCCAACCCTATTCCTTATCCTAATCTCAACCCTATTCCTTATCCTAATCCCAACCCTGTTCCTTATCCTAATCCCAACCCTATTCCTTATCCTAATCCCAACCCTATTCCTTATCCTAATCTCAACCCTATTCCTTATCCTAATCCCAACCCTGACCCTCATCCTAATCCCAACCCTAATCCCCATTTCCCTGGGTCGGTCTTACTTCCCATTTGAGCCCTGAAACGAACATCAGTCAGGGCTCGGGGAGTTAGGACGAGGACCTGAAACAAAGGCAAAAGGGTTTCAAGGTAAGTAGAAGGATTGGAAGGACAACACAGGTGAGTGAAGTAGTACAACGGAGCAACAAGAAGATTCGTCGGGGGACAGCGGATGAGAAGAGAAACAGGTAAGTGAAGACAACATTCGGTGGAAAAAAGGAAAAAAACAGAGCGACAGGATGAAGTGGACTTTCACGGACGGACCACAGGAGGCACTGTGAGGAAAGATCCTCACTTGGATAAAAAAACGTTTGCGCACTTCCGCAAAACGCCATTTGGACAGCGGAACTTGAAGAGGAAGGACAGGAGTGAGATAGTACAACGGAGCAACAAGAGGATTCGTCGGGGGACAACGGATGAGAAGAGAACCAGGAAAAACGACAAGGGATTCATCATCACAAGAATAAAAGATGGATCAACAAATTCGTCGTGGGACAATTGATAAGAAGAGGAGCAGGTAAGTGAGCACATCACACAGCATGTTCAACAATCAGATAAGAAGAGAAATTCAAGCCAAAAACTGGGAGCAACAGGAGGAAGTGCACTTCTCCAATGGGCCACAAGAGGGCACTGTGGGGAAAGATCCCCACTCCTATAAAAGCGTCTGCGCACGTCCGCAAGGAGCCATTTGGACGACGGAGCTCGAAGAGGAAGGACGTGAGGAGCCACAACACAGTAAGAAAAGACAACTTTGCAACAATACATGGACACAAGCCAGGAACTGATCACCCCTGGCTGGGTCGCCCAAGGGAGGGTGTCTGGAGATTAAAGACCCGAAACACCCGATGAACTTGGGTTCTCCACTGATGATGTGTCCTAAAATTACCTCGTCGACGGACGAGGGCCAAAGCTAATGTGGCTAACTGCAAGTTAGCGGAATACATTAAGCTAAATCTGGATTTGAAACTTTGACCTTGAGCTTTGACGTGGACTTCGCGGATGGAACCTGCGACGTCATGACGGGTGACTGACCCGTCGGGAAAGGCAAGGGCCAATGCTAATGTGGCTAACCGGATGTCAACCGGTTGCATTAGCTCGGCTCTTTCCTAAAACATCAGGCCAAGAAAAAGATACAAGAACGTCAAGGGACTTCGCGGACGGTAGCGGCGACGCAATGGCGGGCAGCCGATCCGTCGGGAGAATCAGGGGCCAAAGCTAATGTGGCTAACCAGGTGGTAGCCACATACATTACATCGGCCCATTCTCGGAACATATTCACACACGAGTCCCAGAGGCCAAAGCAGCTGCGGGAGGTCAAGGACCCGCACGTGGGCACTGGAGACGAGATGTCCAGGTTCACACCATGAGGCACGGTGACAAAGGGGGTTCCCGTAAGTTTGCCCCGACGTGGCGAGTGCACCACGGGATGGCGGTCTTTACCGGCTCCCGGCCTATAACCATAAACCTAACCCTAACCCTAACCCTAGAAGCAAGAATTAAGAGGACTACATTCATTATTTCAGCTGAAAAATGCTTAGTTTATGATTTATAGTCAACATTAATGTCATGTCCCAAACAAGCGTTTTCAGCCCGAGTGGAGCACATTTTGACCGTTTTTTTAAAAACATCATTGTACATTGAAATTTCTGCTTGCGTATGCTTTAGAAGCAAGAATTAAGAGGACTACATTCATTATTTCAGCTGAAAAATGCTTAGTTTATGATTTATAGTCAACATTAAGGAAATGTTCCAAACAAGCGTTTTCAGCCCGAGTGGAGCACATTTTGACTGTTTTTTTTAAAACATCATTGTACATTGAAATTTCTGCTTGCGTATGCTTTAGAAGCAAGAATTAAGAGGACTACATTCATTATTTCAGCTGAAAAATGCTTAGTTTATGAATTATAGTCAACATTAATGAAATGTTCCAAACAAGCGTTTTCAGCCCGAGTGGAGCACATTTTGACCGTTTTTTTAAAAACATCATTGTACATTGAAATTTCTGTTTGCATATGCTTTAGAAGCAAGAATTAAGAGGACTACATTCATTATTTCAGCTGAAAAATGCTTAGTTTATGATTTATAGTCAACATTAATGTAATGTCCCAAACAAGCGTTTTCAGCCCGAGTGGAGCACATTTTGACTGTTTTTTTAAAAACATCATTGTACATTGAAATTTCTGCTTGCGTATGCTTTAGAAGCAAGAATTAAGAGGACTACATTCATTATTTCAGCTGAAAAATGCTTAGTTTATGATTTATAGTCAACATTAATGAAATGTCCCCAACAGCGTTTTCAGCCCGAGTGGAGCACATTTTGACTGTTTTTTTTAAAAACATCATTGTACATTGAAATTTCTGCTTGCGTATGCTTTAGAAGCAAGAATTAAGAGGACTACATTCATTATTTCAGCTGAAAAATGCTTAGTTTATGATTTATAGTCAACATTAATGAAATGTTCCAAACAAGCGTTTTCAGCCCGAGTGGAGCACATTTTGACCGTTTTTTTAAAAACATCATTGTACATTGAAATTTCTGTTTGCGTATGCTTTAGAAGCAAGAATTAAGAGGACTACATTCATTATTTCAGCTGAAAAATGCTTAGTTTATGATTTATAGTCAACATTAATGAAATGTTCCGAACAAGCGTTTTTAGCCCGAGTGGAGCACATTTTGACTGTTTTTTTAAAAACATCATTGTACATTGAAATTTCTGCTTGCGTATGCTTTAGAAGCAAGAATTAAGAGGACTACATTCATTATTTCAGCTGAAAAATGCTTAGTTTATGATTTATAGTCAACATTAATGAAATGTTCCAAACAAGCGTTTTCAGCCCGAGTGGAGAACATTTTGACCGTTTTTTTAAAAACATCATTGTATATTGAAATTTCTGTTTGCGTGTGCTTTAGAAGCAAGAATTAAGAGGACTACATTCATTATTTCAGCTGAAAAATGCTTAGTTTATGATTTATAGTCAACATTAATGTAATGTCCCAAACAAGCGTTTTCAGCCCGAGTGGAGCACATTTTGACTGTTTTTTTAAAAACATCATTGTACATTGAAATTTCTGCTTGCGTATGCTTTAGAAGCAAGAATTAAGAGGACTACATTCATTATTTCAGCTGAAAAATGCTTAGTTTATGATTTATAGTCAACATTAATGAAATGTCCCCAACAGCGTTTTCAGCCCGAGTGGAGCACATTTTGACTGTTTTTTTTAAAAACATCATTGTACATTGAAATTTCTGCTTGCGTATGCTTTAGAAGCAAGAATGAAGAGGACTACATTCATTATTTCAGCTGAAAAATGCTTAGTTTATGATTTATAGTCAACATTAATGAAATGTTCCAAACATGCGTTTTCAGCCCGAGTGGAGCACATTTTGACTGTTTTTTTAAAAACATCATTGTACATTGAAATTTCTGCTTGCGTATGCTTTAGAAGCAAGAATTAAGAGGACTACATTCATTATTTCAGCTGAAAAATGCTTAGTTTTTGATTTATAGTCAACATTAATGAAATGTCCCCAACAGCGTTTTCAGCCCGAGTGGAGCACATTTTGACTGTTTTTTTAAAAACATCATTGTACATTGAAATTTCTGCTTGCGTATGCTTTAGAAGCAAGAATTAAGAGGACTACATTCATTATTTCAGCTGAAAAATGCTTAGTTTATGATTTATAGTCAACATTAATGAAATGTCCCCAACAGCGTTTTCAGCCCGAGTGGAGCACATTTTGACTGTTTTTTTAAAAACATCATTGTACATTGAAATTTCTGCTTGCGTATGCTTTAGAAGCAAGAATTAAGAGGACTACATTCATTATTTCAGCTGAAAAATGCTTAGTTTATGATTTATAGTCAACATTAATGAAATGTTCCAAACAAGCGTTTTCAGCCCGAGTGGAGCACATTTTGACCGTTTTTTTAAAAACATCATTGTACATTGAAATTTCTGTTTGCGTATGCTTTAGAAGCAAGAATTAAGAGGACTACATTCATTATTTCAGCTGAAAAATGCTTAGTTTATGATTTATAGTCACCATTAATGTAATGTCCCAAACAAGCGTTTTCAGCCCGAGTGGAGCACATTTTGACTGTTTTTTTAAAAACATCATTGTACATTGAAATTTCTGCTTGCGTATGCTTTAGAATCAAGAATTAAGAGGACTACATTCATTATTTCAGCTGAAAAATGCTTAGTTTATGATTTATAGTCAACATTAATGAAATGTCCCCAACAGCGTTTTCAGCCCGAGTGGAGCACATTTTGACTGTTTTTTTTAAAAACATCATTGTACATTGAAATTTCTGCTTGCGTATGATTTAGAAGCAAGAATTAAGAGGACTACATTCATTATTTCAGCTGAAAAATGCTTAGTTTATGATTTATAGTCAACATTAATGAAATGTTCCAAACAAGCGTTTTCAGCCCGAGTGGAGCACATTTTGACCGTTTTTTTAAAAACATCATTGTACATTGAAATTTCTGTTTGCGTATGCTTTAGAAGCAAGAATTAAGAGGACTACATTCATTATTTCAGCTGAAAAATGCTTAGTTTATGATTTATAGTCAACATTAATGAAATGTCCCCAACAGCGTTTTCAGCCCGAGTGGAAGACATTTTGACAGTTTTTTTAAAAACATCATTGTACATTGAAATTTCTGCTTGCGTATGCTTTAGAAGCAAGAATTAAGAGGACTACATTCATTATTTCAGCTGAAAAATGCTTAGTTTATGATTTATAGTCAACATTAATGAAATGTCCCCAACAGCGTTTTCAGCCCGAGTGGAGCACATTTTGACTGTTTTTTTAAAAACATCATTGTACATTGTAATTTCTGCTTGCGTATGCTTTAGAAGCAAGAATTAAGAGGACTACATTCATTTTTTCAGCTGAAAAATGCTTAGTTTTTGATTTATAGTCAACATTAATGAAATGTCCCCAACAGCGTTTTCAGCCCGAGTGGAGCACATTTTGACTGTTTTTTTTAAAAACATCATTGTACATTGAAATTTCTGCTTGCGTATGCTTTAGAAGCAAGAATTAAGAGGACTACATTCATTATTTCAGCTGAAAAATGCTTAGTTTATGAATTATAGTCAACATTAATGAAATGTTCCAAACAAGCGTTTTCAGCCCGAGTGGAGCACATTTTGACCGTTTTTTTAAAAACATCATTGTACATTGAAATTTCTGTTTGCATATGCTTTAGAAGCAAGAATTAAGAGGACTACATTCATTATTTCAGCTGAAAAATGCTTAGTTTATGATTTATAGTCAACATTAATGTAATGTCCCAAACAAGCGTTTTCAGCCCGAGTGGAGCACATTTTGACTGTTTTTTTAAAAACATCATTGTACATTGAAATTTCTGCTTGCGTATGCTTTAGAAGCAAGAATTAAGAGGACTACATTCATTATTTCAGCTGAAAAATGCTTAGTTTATGATTTATAGTCAACATTAATGAAATGTCCCCAACAGCGTTTTCAGCCCGAGTGGAGCACATTTTGACTGTTTTTTTTAAAAACATCATTGTACATTGAAATTTCTGCTTGCGTATGCTTTAGAAGCAAGAATTAAGAGGACTACATTCATTATTTCAGCTGAAAAATGCTTAGTTTATGATTTATAGTCAACATTAATGAAATGTTCCAAACAAGCGTTTTCAGCCCGAGTGGAGCACATTTTGACCGTTTTTTTAAAAACATCATTGTACATTGAAATTTCTGTTTGCGTATGCTTTAGAAGCAAGAATTAAGAGGACTACATTCATTATTTCAGCTGAAAAATGCTTAGTTTATGATTTATAGTCAACATTAATGAAATGTTCCAAACAAGCGTTTTCAGCCCGAGTGGAGCACATTTTGACTGTTTTTTTAAAAACATCATTGTACATTGAAATTTCTGCTTGCGTATGCTTTAGAAGCAAGAATTAAGAGGACTACATTCATTATTTCAGCTGAAAAATGCTTAGTTTATGATTTATAGTCAACATTAATGAAATGTTCCAAACAAGCGTTTTCAGCCCGAGTGGAGAACATTTTGACCGTTTTTTTAAAAACATCATTGTATATTGAAATTTCTGTTTGCGTGTGTTTTAGAAGCAAGAATTAAGAGGACTACATTCATTATTTCAGCTGAAAAATGCTTAGTTTATGATTTATAGTCAACATTAATGTAATGTCCCAAACAAGCGTTTTCAGCCCGAGTGGAGCACATTTTGACTGTTTTTTTAAAAACATCATTGTACATTGAAATTTCTGCTTGCGTATGCTTTAGAAGCAAGAATTAAGAGGACTACATTCATTATTTCAGCTGAAAAATGCTTAGTTTATGATTTATAGTCAACATTAATGAAATGTCCCCAACAGCGTTTTCAGCCCGAGTGGAGCACATTTTGACTGTTTTTTTTAAAAACATCATTGTACATTGAAATTTCTGCTTGCGTATGATTTAGAAGCAAGAATTAAGAGGACTACATTCATTATTTCAGCTGAAAAATGCTTAGTTTATGATTTATAGTCAACATTAATGAAATGTTCCAAACAAGCGTTTTCAGCCCGAGTGGAGCACATTTTGACCGTTTTTTTAAAAACATCATTGTACATTGAAATTTCTGTTTGCGTATGCTTTAGAAGCAAGAATTAAGAGGACTACATTCATTATTTCAGCTGAAAAATGCTTAGTTTATGATTTATAGTCAACATTAATGAAATGTCCCCAACAGCGTTTTCAGCCCGAGTGGAGCACATTTTGACTGTTTTTTTAAAAACATCATTGTACATTGAAATTTCTGCTTGCGTATGCTTTAGAAGCAAGAATTAAGAGGACTACATTCATTATTTCAGCTGAAAAATGCTTAGTTTTTGATTTATAGTCAACATTAATGAAATGTCCCCAACAGCGTTTTCAGCCCGAGTGGAGCACATTTTGACTGTTTTTTTAAAAACATCATTGTACATTGAAATTTCTGCTTGCGTATGCTTTAGAAGCAAGAATTAAGAGGACTACATTCATTATTTCAGCTGAAAAATGCTTAGTTTATGATTTATAGTCAACATTAATGAAATGTCCCCAACAGCGTTTTCAGCCCGAGTGGAGCACATTTTGACTGTTTTTTTTAAAAACATCATTGTACATTGAAATTTCTGCTTGCGTATGCTTTAGAAGCAAGAATTAAGAGGACTACATTCATTATTTCAGCTGAAAAATGCTTAGTTTATGATTTATAGTCAACATTAATGAAATGTTCCAAACAAGCGTTTTCAGCCCGAGTGGAGCACATTTTGACCGTTTTTTTAAAAACATCATTGTACATTGAAATTTCTGTTTCCGTATGCTTTAGAAGCAAGAATTAAGAGGACTACATTCATTATTTCAGCTGAAAAATGCTTAGTTTAGGATTTATAGTCAACATTAATGTAATGTCCCAAACAAGCGTTTTCAGCCCGAGTGGAGCACATTTTGACTGTTTTTTTAAAAACATTATTGTACATTGAAATTTCTGCTTGCGTATGCTTTAGAAGCAAGAATTAAGAGGACTACATTCATTATTTCAGCTGAAAAATGCTTAGTTTATGATTTATAGTCAACATTAATGAAATGTCCCCAACAGCGTTTTCAGCCCGAGTGGAGCACATTTTGCCTGTTTTTTTAAAAACATCATTGTACATTGAAATTTCTGCTTGCGTATGCTTTAGAAGCAAGAATTAAGAGGACTACATTCATTATTTCAGCTGAAAAATGCTTAGTTTATGATTTATAGTCAACATTAATGAAATGTCCCCAACAGCGTTTTCAGCCCGAGTGGAGCACATTTTGACTGTTTTTTTTAAAAACATCATTGTACATTGAAATTTCTGCTTGCGTATGCTTTAGAAGCAAGAATTAAGAGGACTACATTCATTTTTTCAGCTGAAAAATGCTTAGTTTTTGATTTATAGTCAACATTAATGAAATGTCCCCAACAGCGTTTTCAGCCCGAGTGGAGCACATTTTGACTGTTTTTTTTAAAAACATCATTGTACATTGAAATTTCTGCTTGCGTATGCTTTAGAAGCAAGAATTAAGAGGACTACATTCATTATTTCAGCTGAAAAATGCTTAGTTTATGAATTATAGTCAACATTAATGAAATGTTCCAAACAAGCGTTTTCAGCCCGAGTGGAGCACATTTTGACCGTTTTTTTAAAAACATCATTGTACATTGAAATTTCTGTTTGCGTATGCTTTAGAAGCAAGAATTAAGAGGACTACATTCATTATTTCAGCTGAAAAATGCTTAGTTTATGATTTATAGTCAACATTAATGTAATGTCCCAAACAAGCGTTTTCAGCCCGAGTGGAGCACATTTTGACTGTTTTTTTAAAAACATCATTGTACATTGAAATTTCTGCTTGCGTATGCTTTAGAAGCAAGAATTAAGAGGACTACATTCATTATTTCAGCTGAAAAATGCTTAGTTTATGATTTATAGTCAACATTAATGAAATGTCCCCAACAGCGTTTTCAGCCCGAGTGGAGCACATTTTGACTGTTTTTTTTAAAAACATCATTGTACATTGAAATTTCTGCTTGCGTATGCTTTAGAAGCAAGAATTAAGAGGACTACATTCATTATTTCAGCTGAAAAATGCTTAGTTTATGATTTATAGTCAACATTAATGAAATGTTCCAAACAAGCGTTTTCAGCCCGAGTGGAGCACATTTTGACCGTTTTTTTAAAAACATCATTGTACATTGAAATTTCTGTTTGCGTATGCTTTAGAAGCAAGAATTAAGAGGACTACATTCATTATTTCAGCTGAAAAATGCTTAGTTTATGATTTATAGTCAACATTAATGAAATGTTCCAAACAAGCGTTTTCAGCCCGAGTGGAGCACATTTTGACTGTTTTTTTAAAAACATCATTGTACATTGAAATTTCTGCTTGCGTATGCTTTAGAAGCAAGAATTAAGAGGACTACATTCATTATTTCAGCTGAAAAATGCTTAGTTTATGATTTATAGTCAACATTAATGAAATGTCCCCAACAGCGTTTTCAGCCCGAGTGGAGCACATTTTGACTGTTTTTTTAAAAACATCATTGTACATTGAAATTTCTGCTTGCGTATGCTTTAGAAGCAAGAATTAAGAGGACTACATTCATTATTTCATTTGAAAAATGCTTAGTTTATGATTTATAGTCAACATTAATGAAATGTCCCCAACAGCGTTTTCAGCCCGAGTGGAGCACATTTTGACTGTTTTTTTTAAAAACATCATTGTACATTGAAATTTCTGCTTGCGTATGCTTTAGAAGCAAGAATTAAGAGGACTACATTCATTTTTTCAGCTGAAAAATGCTTAGTTTTTGATTTATAGTCAACATTAATGAAATGTCCCCAACAGCGTTTTCAGCCCGAGTGGAGCACATTTTGACTGTTTTTTTTAAAAACATCATTGTACATTGAAATTTCTGCTTGCGTATGCTTTAGAAGCAAGAATTAAGAGGACTACATTCATTATTTCAGCTGAAAAATGCTTAGTTTATGAATTATAGTCAACATTAATGAAATGTTCCAAACAAGCGTTTTCAGCCCGAGTGGAGCACATTTTGACCGTTTTTTTAAAAACATCATTGTACATTGAAATTTCTGTTTGCGTATGCTTTAGAAGCAAGAATTAAGAGGACTACATTCATTATTTCAGCTGAAAAATGCTTAGTTTATGATTTATAGTCAACATTAATGTAATGTCCCAAACAAGCGTTTTCAGCCCGAGTGGAGCACATTTTGACTGTTTTTTTAAAAACATCATTGTACATTGAAATTTCTGCTTGCGTATGCTTTAGAAGCAAGAATTAAGAGGACTACATTCATTATTTCAGCTGAAAAATGCTTAGTTTATGATTTATAGTCAACATTAATGAAATGTCCCCAACAGCGTTTTCAGCCCGAGTGGAGCACATTTTGACTGTTTTTTTTAAAAACATCATTGTACATTGAAATTTCTGCTTGCGTATGCTTTAGAAGCAAGAATTAAGAGGACTACATTCATTATTTCAGCTGAAAAATGCTTAGTTTATGATTTATAGTCAACATTAATGAAATGTTCCAAACAAGCGTTTTCAGCCCGAGTGGAGCACATTTTGACCGTTTTTTTAAAAACATCATTGTACATTGAAATTTCTGTTTGCGTATGCTTTAGAAGCAAGAATTAAGAGGACTACATTCATTATTTCAGCTGAAAAATGCTTAGTTTATGATTTATAGTCAACATTAATGAAATGTTCCAAACAAGCGTTTTCAGCCCGAGTGGAGCACATTTTGACTGTTTTTTTAAAAACATCATTGTACATTGAAATTTCTGCTTGCGTATGCTTTAGAAGCAAGAATTAAGAGGACTACATTCATTATTTCAGCTGAAAAATGCTTAGTTTATGATTTATAGTCAACATTAATGAAATGTTCCAAACAAGCGTTTTCAGCCCGAGTGGAGAACATTTTGACCGTTTTTTTAAAAACATCATTGTATATTGAAATTTCTGTTTGCGTGTTCTTTAGAAGCAAGAATTAAGAGGACTACATTCATTATTTCAGCTGAAAAATGCTTAGTTTATGATTTATAGTCAACATTAATGTAATGTCCCAAACAAGCGTTTTCAGCCCGAGTGGAGCACATTTTGACTGTTTTTTTTAAAAACATCATTGTACATTGAAATTTCTGCTTGCGTATGCTTTAGAAGCAAGAATTAAGAGGACTACATTCATTATTTCAGCTGAAAAATGCTTAGTTTATGATTTATAGTCAACATTAATGAAATGTCCCCAACAGCGTTTTCAGCCCGAGTGGAGCACATTTTGACTGTTTTTTTTAAAAACATCATTGTACATTGAAATTTCTGCTTGCGTATGATTTAGAAGCAAGAATTAAGAGGACTACATTCATTATTTCAGCTGAAAAATGCTTAGTTTATGATTTATAGTCAACATTAATGAAATGTTCCAAACAAGCGTTTTCAGCCCGAGTGGAGCACATTTTGACCGTTTTTTTAAAAACATCATTGTACATTGAAATTTCTGTTTGCGTATGCTTTAGAAGCAAGAATTAAGAGGACTACATTCATTATTTCAGCTGAAAAATGCTTAGTTTATGATTTATAGTCAACATTAATGAAATGTCCCCAACAGCGTTTTCAGCCCGAGTGGAGCACATTTTGACTGTTTTTTTAAAAACATCATTGTACATTGAAATTTCTGCTTGCGTATGCTTTAGAAGCAAGAATTAAGAGGACTACATTCATTATTTCAGCTGAAAAATGCTTAGTTTTTGATTTATAGTCAACATTAATGAAATGTCCCCAACAGCGTTTTCAGCCCGAGTGGAGCACATTTTGACTGTTTTTTTAAAAACATCATTGTACATTGAAATTTCTGCTTGCGTATGCTTTAGAAGCAAGAATTAAGAGGACTACATTCATTATTTCAGCTGAAAAATGCTTAGTTTATGATTTATAGTCAACATTAATGAAATGTTCCAAACAAGCGTTTTCAGCCCGAGTGGAGCACATTTTGACCCTTTTTTTAAAAACATCATTGTACATTGAAATTTCTGCTTGCGTATGCTTTAGAAGCAAGAATTAAGAGGACTACATTCATTATTTCAGCTGAAAAATGCTTAGTTTTTGATTTGTAGTCAACATTAATGAAATGTCCCCAACAGCGTTTTCAGCCCGAGTGGAGCGCATTTTGACTGTTTTTTTTTAAAAACATCATTGTACATTGAAATTTCTGCTTGCGTATGCTTTAGAAGCAAGAATTAAGAGGACTACATTCATTATTTCAGCTGAAAAATGCTTAGTTTATGATTTATAGTCAACATTAAGGAAATGTTCCGAACAAGCGTTTTCAGCCCGAGTGGAGCACATTTTGACCGTTTTTTAAAAAACATCATTGTACATTGAAATTTCTGTTTGCGTATGCTTTAGAAGCAAGAATTAAGAGGACTACATTCATTATTTCAGCTGAAAAATGCTTAGTTTATGATTTATAGTCAACATTAATGTAATGTCCCAAACAAGCGTTTTCAGCCCGAGTGGAGCACATTTTGACCGTTTTTTTAAAAACATCATTGTACATTGAAATTTCTGCTTGCGTATGCTTTAGAAGCAAGAATTAAGAGGACTACATTCATTATTTCAGCTGAAAAATGCTTAGTTTATGATTTAGAGTCAACATTAATGAAATGTCCCCAACAGCGTTTTCAGCCCGAGTGGAGCACATTTTGACTGTTTTTTTAAAAACATCATTGTACATTGAAATTTCTGCTTGCGAATGCTTTAGAAGCAAGAATTAAGAGGACTACATTCATTATTTCAGCTGAAAAATGCTTAGTTTTTGATTTGTAGTCAACATTAATGAAATGTCCCCAACAGCGTTTTCAGCCCGAGTGGAGCACATTTTGACTGTTTTTTTTAAAAACATCATTGTACATTGAAATTTCTGCTTGCGTATGCTTTAGAAGCAAGAATTAAGAGGACTACATTCATTATTTCAGCTGAAAAATGCTTAGTTTATGATTTATAGTCAACATTAAGGAAATGTTCCGAACAAGCGTTTTCAGCCCGAGTGGAGCACATTTTGACCGTTTTTTTAAAAACATCATTGTACATTGAAATTTCTGCTTGCGTATGCTTTAGAAGCAAGAATTAAGAGGACTACATTCATTATTTCAGCTGAAAAATGCTTAGTTTATGATTTATAGTCAACATTAAGGAAATGTTCCGAACAAGCGTTTTCAGCCCGAGTGGAGCACATTTTGACCGTTTTTTAAAAAACATCATTGTACATTGAAATTTCTGTTTGCGTATGCTTTAGAAGCAAGAATTAAGAGGACTACATTCATTATTTCAGCTGAAAAATGCTTAGTTTATGATTTATAGTCAACATTAATGTAATGTCCCAAACAAGCGTTTTCAGCCCGAGTGGAGCACATTTTGACCGTTTTTTTAAAAACATCATTGTACATTGAAATTTCTGCTTGCGTATGCTTTAGAAGCAAGAATTAAGAGGACTACATTCATTATTTCAGCTGAAAAATGCTTAGTTTATGATTTATAGTCAACATTAATGAAATGTCCCCAACAGCGTTTTCAGCCCGAGTGGAGCACATTTTGACTGTTTTTTTAAAAACATCATTGTACATTGAAATTTCTGCTTGCGAATGCTTTAGAAGCAAGAATTAAGAGGACTACATTCATTATTTCAGCTGAAAAATGCTTAGTTTTTGATTTGTAGTCAACATTAATGAAATGTCCCCAACAGCGTTTTCAGCCCGAGTGGAGCACATTTTGACTGTTTTTTTTAAAAACATCATTGTACATTGAAATTTCTGCTTGCGTATGCTTTAGAAGCAAGAATTAAGAGGACTACATTCATTATTTCAGCTGAAAAATGCTTAGTTTATGATTTATAGTCAACATTAAGGAAATGTTCCGAACAAGCGTTTTCAGCCCGAGTGGAGCACATTTTGACCGTTTTTTTAAAAACATCATTGTACATTGAAATTTCTGCTTGCGTATGCTTTAGAAGCAAGAATTAAGAGGACTACATTCATTATTTCAGCTGAAAAATGCTTAGTTTATGATTTATAGTCAACATTAATGAAATGTCCCCAACAGCGTTTTCAGCCCGAGTGGAGCGCATTTTGACTGTTTTTTTTAAAAACATCATTGTACATTGAAATTTCTGCTTGCGTATGCTTTAGAAGCAAGAATTAAGAGGACTACATTCATTATTTCAGCTGAAAAATGCTTAGTTTATGATTTATAGTCAACATTAAGGAAATGTTCCGAACAAGCGTTTTCAGCCCGAGTGGAGCACATTTTGACCGTTTTTTTAAAAACATCATTGTACATTGAAATTTCTGCTTGCGTATGCTTTAGAAGCAAGAATTAAGAGGACTACATTCATTATTTCAGCTGAAAAATGCTTAGTTTATGATTTATAGTCAACAATAATGTCATGTCCCAAACAAGCGTTTTCAGCCCGAGTGGAGCACATTTTGACTGTTTTTTTAAAAACATCATTGTACATTGAAATTTCTGCTTGCGTATGCTTTAGAAGCAAGAATTAAGAGGACTACATTCATTATTTCAGCTGAAAAATGCTTAGTTTATGATTTATAGTCAACATTAATGAAATGTCCCCAACAGCGTTTTCAGCCCGAGTGGAGCACATTTTGACTGTTTTTTTAAAAACATCATTGTACATTGAAATTTCTGCTTGCGAATGCTTTAGAAGCAAGAATTAAGAGGACTACATTCATTATTTCAGCTGAAAAATGCTTAGTTTTTGATTTGTAGTCAACATTAATGAAATGTCCCCAACAGCGTTTTCAGCCCGAGTGGAGCACATTTTGACTGTTTTTTTTAAAAACATCATTGTACATTGAAATTTCTGCTTGCGTATGCTTTAGAAGCAAGAATTAAGAGGACTACATTCATTATTTCAGCTGAAAAATGCTTAGTTTATGATTTATAGTCAACATTAAGGAAATGTTCCGAACAAGCGTTTTCAGCCCGAGTGGAGCACATTTTGACCGTTTTTTTAAAAACATCATTGTACATTGAAATTTCTGCTTGCGTATGCTTTAGAAGCAAGAATTAAGAGGACTACATTCATTATTTCAGCTGAAAAATGCTTAGTTTATGATTTATAGTCAACATTAATGAAATGTCCCCAACAGCGTTTTCAGCCCGAGTGGAGCGCATTTTGACTGTTTTTTTTAAAAACATCATTGTACATTGAAATTTCTGCTTGCGTATGCTTTAGAAGCAAGAATTAAGAGGACTACATTCATTATTTCAGCTGAAAAATGCTTAGTTTATGATTTATAGTCAACATTAAGGAAATGTTCCGAACAAGCGTTTTCAGCCCGAGTGGAGCACATTTTGACCGTTTTTTTAAAAACATCATTGTACATTGAAATTTCTGCTTGCGTATGCTTTAGAAGCAAGAATTAAGAGGACTACATTCATTATTTCAGCTGAAAAATGCTTAGTTTATGAATTATAGTCAACATTAATGTCATGTCCCAAACAAGCGTTTTCAGCCCGAGTGGAGCACATTTTGACTGTTTTTTTAAAAACATCATTGTACATTGAAATTTCTGCTTGCGTATGCTTTAGAAGCAAGAATTAAGAGGACTACATTCATTATTTCAGCTGAAAAATGCTTAGTTTATGATTTATAGTCAACATTAATGTAATGTCCCAAACAAGCGTTTTCAGCCCGAGTGGAGCACATTTTGACCGTTTTTTTAAAAACATCATTGTACATTGAAATTTCTGCTTGCGTATGCTTTAGAAGCAAGAATTAAGAGGACTACATTCATTATTTCAGCTGAAAAATGCTTAGTTTATGATTTATAGTCAACATTAATGAAATGTCCCCAACAGCGTTTTCAACCCGAGTGGAGCGCATTTTGACTGTTTTTTTTAAAAACATCATTGTACATTGAAATTTCTGGTTGCGTATGCTTTAGAAGCAAGAATTAAGAGGACTACATTCATTATTTCAGCTGAAAAATGCTTAGTTTTTGATTTGTAGTCAACATTAATGAAATGTCCCCAACAGCGTTTTCAGCCCGAGTGGAGCACATTTTGACTGTTTTTTTTAAAAACATCATTGTACATTGAAATTTCTGCTTGCGTATGCTTTAGAAGCAAGAATTAAGAGGACTACATTCATTATTTCAGCTGAAAAATGCTTAGTTTATGATTTATAGTCAACATTAATGAAATGTTCCAAACAAGCGTTTTCAGCCCGAGTGGAGCACATTTTGACCCTTTTTTTAAAAACATCATTGTACATTGAAATTTCTGCTTGCGTATGCTTTAGAAGCAAGAATTAAGAGGACTACATTCATTATTTCAGCTGAAAAATGCTTAGTTTTTGATTTGTAGTCAACATTAATGAAATGTCCCCAACAGCGTTTTCAGCCCGAGTGGAGCGCATTTTGACTGTTTTTTTAAAAACATCATTGTACATTGAAATTTCTGCTTGCGTATGCTTTAGAAGCAAGAATTAAGAGGACTACATTCATTATTTCAGCTGAAAAATGCTTAGTTTTTGATTTGTAGTCAACATTAATGAAATGTCCCCAACAGCGTTTTCAGCCCGAGTGGAGCACATTTTGACTGTTTTTTTTAAAAACATCATTGTACATTGAAATTTCTGCTTGCGTATGCTTTAGAAGCAAGAATTAAGAGGACTACATTCATTATTTCAGCTGAAAAATGCTTAGTTTATGATTTATAGTCAACATTAAGGAAATGTCCCCAACAGCGTTTTCAGCCCGAGTGGAGCGCAGTTTGACTGTTTTTTTTAAAAACATCATTGTACATTGAAATTTCTGCTTGCGTATGCTTTAGAAGCAAGAATTAAGAGGACTACATTCATTATTTCAGCTGAAAAATGCTTAGTTTATGATTTATAGTCAACATTAAGGAAATGTTCCGAACAAGCGTTTTCAGCCCGAGTGGAGCACATTTTGACCGTTTTTTTAAAAACATCATTGTACATTGAAATTTCTGTTTGCGTATGCTTTAGAAGCAAGAATTAAGAGGACTACATTCATTATTTCAGCTGAAAAATGCTTAGTTTATGATTTATAGTCAACATTAATGTAATGTCCCAAACAAGCGTTTTCAGCCCGAGTGGAGCACATTTTGACCGTTTTTTTAAAAACATCATTGTACATTGAAATTTCTGCTTGCGTATGCTTTAGAAGCAAGAATTAAGAGGACTACATTCATTATTTCAGCTGAAAAATGCTTAGTTTATGATTTATAGTCAACATTAATGAAATGTCCCCAACAGCGTTTTCAGTCCGAGTGGAGCACATTTTGACTGTTTTTTTAAAAACATCATTGTACATTGAAATTTCTGCTTGCGAATGCTTTAGAAGCAAGAATTAAGAGGACTACATTCATTATTTCAGCTGAAAAATGCTTAGTTTATGATTTATAGTCAACATTAATGTCATGTCCCAAAAAAGCGTTTTCAGCCCGAGTGGAGCACATTTTGACTGTTTTTTTAAAAACATCATTGTACATTGAAATTTCTGCTTGCGTATGCTTTAGAAGCAAGAATTAAGAGGACTACATTCATTATTTCAGCTGAAAAATGCTTAGTTTATGATTTATAGTCAACATTAATGAAATGTTCCAAACAAGCGTTTTCAGCCCGAGTGGAGCACATTTTGACCCTTTTTTTAAAAACATCATTGTACATTGAAATTTCTGCTTGCGTATGCTTTAGAAGCAAGAATTAAGAGGACTACATTCATTATTTCAGCTGAAAAATGCTTAGTTTTTGATTTGTAGTCAACATTAATGAAATGTCCCCAACAGCGTTTTCAGCCCGAGTGGAGCGCATTTTGACTGTTTTTTTTTTAAAACATCATTGTACATTGAAATTTCTGCTTGCGTATGCTTTAGAAGCAAGAATTAAGAGGACTACATTCATTATTTCAGCTGAAAAATGCTTAGTTTATGATTTATAGTCAACATTAAGGAAATGTTCCGAACAAGCGTTTTCAGCCCGAGTGGAGCACATTTTGACCGTTTTTTAAAAAACATCATTGTACATTGAAATTTCTGTTTGCGTATGCTTTAGAAGCAAGAATTAAGAGGACTACATTCATTATTTCAGCTGAAAAATGCTTAGTTTATGATTTATAGTCAACATTAATGTAATGTCCCAAACAAGCGTTTTCAGCCCGAGTGGAGCACATTTTGACCGTTTTTTTAAAAACATCATTGTACATTGAAATTTCTGCTTGCGTATGCTTTAGAAGCAAGAATTAAGAGGACTACATTCATTATTTCAGCTGAAAAATGCTTAGTTTATGATTTATAGTCAACATTAATGAAATGTCCCCAACAGCGTTTTCAGCCCGAGTGGAGCACATTTTGACTGTTTTTTTAAAAACATCATTGTACATTGAAATTTCTGCTTGCGAATGCTTTAGAAGCAAGAATTAAGAGGACTACATTCATTATTTCAGCTGAAAAATGCTTAGTTTTTGATTTGTAGTCAACATTAATGAAATGTCCCCAACAGCGTTTTCAGCCCGAGTGGAGCACATTTTGACTGTTTTTTTTAAAAACATCATTGTACATTGAAATTTCTGCTTGCGTATGCTTTAGAAGCAAGAATTAAGAGGACTACATTCATTATTTCAGCTGAAAAATGCTTAGTTTATGATTTATAGTCAACATTAAGGAAATGTTCCGAACAAGCGTTTTCAGCCCGAGTGGAGCACATTTTGACCGTTTTTTTAAAAACATCATTGTACATTGAAATTTCTGCTTGCGTATGCTTTAGAAGCAAGAATTAAGAGGACTACATTCATTATTTCAGCTGAAAAATGCTTAGTTTATGATTTATAGTCAACATTAATGAAATGTCCCCAACAGCGTTTTCAGCCCGAGTGGAGCGCATTTTGACTGTTTTTTTTAAAAACATCATTGTACATTGAAATTTCTGCTTGCGTATGCTTTAGAAGCAAGAATTAAGAGGACTACATTCATTATTTCAGCTGAAAAATGCTTAGTTTATGATTTATAGTCAACATTAAGGAAATGTTCCGAACAAGCGTTTTCAGCCCGAGTGGAGCACATTTTGACCGTTTTTTTAAAAACATCATTGTACATTGAAATTTCTGCTTGCGTATGCTTTAGAAGCAAGAATTAAGAGGACTACATTCATTATTTCAGCTGAAAAATGCTTAGTTTATGATTTATAGTCAACATTAATGTCATGTCCCAAACAAGCGTTTTCAGCCCGAGTGGAGCACATTTTGACTGTTTTTTTAAAAACATCATTGTACATTGAAATTTCTGCTTGCGTATGCTTTAGAAGCAAGAATTAAGAGGACTACATTCATTATTTCAGCTGAAAAATGCTTAGTTTATGATTTATAGTCAACATTAATGTAATGTCCCAAACAAGCGTTTTCAGCCCGAGTGGAGCACATTTTGACTGTTTTTTTAAAAACATCATTGTACATTGAAATTTCTGCTTGCGTATGCTTTAGAAGCAAGAATTAAGAGGACTACATTCATTATTTCAGCTGAAAAATGCTTAGTTTATGATTTATAGTCAACATTAATGAAATGTCCCCAACAGCGTTTTCAGCTTGAGTGGAGCACATTTTGACTGTTTTTTTTAAAAACATCATTGTACATTGAAATTTCTGCTTGCGTATGATTTAGAAGCAAGAATTAAGAGGACTACATTCATTATTTCAGCTGAAAAATGCTTAGTTTATGATTTATAGTCAACATTAATGAAATGTTCCAAACAAGCGTTTTCAGCCCGAGTGGAGCACATTTTGACCGTTTTTTTAAAAACATCATTGTACATTGAAATTTCTGTTTGCGTATGCTTTAGAAGCAAGAATTAAGAGGACTACATTCATTATTTCAGCTGAAAAATGCTTAGTTTATGATTTATAGTCAACATTAATGAAATGTCCCCAACAGCGTTTTCAGCCCGAGTGGAGCACATTTTGACTGTTTTTTTAAAAACATCATTGTACATTGAAATTTCTGCTTGCGTATGCTTTAGAAGCAAGAATTAAGAGGACTACATTCATTATTTCAGCTGAAAAATGCTTAGTTTTTGATTTATAGTCAACATTAATGAAATGTCCCCAACAGCGTTTTCAGCCCGAGTGGAGCACATTTTGACTGTTTTTTTAAAAACATCATTGTACATTGAAATTTCTGCTTGCGTATGCTTTAGAAGCAAGAATTAAGAGGACTACATTCATTATTTCAGCTGAAAAATGCTTAGTTTATGATTTATAGTCAACATTAATGAAATGTCCCCAACAGCGTTTTCAGCCCGAGTGGAGCACATTTTGACTGTTTTTTTTAAAAACATCATTGTACATTGAAATTTCTGCTTGCGTATGCTTTAGAAGCAAGAATTAAGAGGACTACATTCATTATTTCAGCTGAAAAATGCTTAGTTTATGATTTATAGTCAACATTAATGAAATGTTCCAAACAAGCGTTTTCAGCCCGAGTGGAGCACATTTTGACCGTTTTTTTAAAAACATCATTGTACATTGAAATTTCTGTTTCCGTATGCTTTAGAAGCAAGAATTAAGAGGACTACATTCATTATTTCAGCTGAAAAATGCTTAGTTTATGATTTATAGTCAACATTAATGTAATGTCCCAAACAAGCGTTTTCAGCCCGAGTGGAGCACATTTTGACTGTTTTTTTAAAAACATCATTGTACATTGAAATTTCTGCTTGCGTATGCTTTAGAAGCAAGAATTAAGAGGACTACATTCATTATTTCAGCTGAAAAATGCTTAGTTTATGATTTATAGTCAACATTAATGAAATGTCCCCAACAGCGTTTTCAGCCCGAGTGGAGCACATTTTGACTGTTTTTTTAAAAACATCATTGTACATTGAAATTTCTGCTTGCGTATGCTTTAGAAGCAAGAATTAAGAGGACTACATTCATTATTTCAGCTGAAAAATGCTTAGTTTATGATTTATAGTCAACATTAATGAAATGTCCCCAACAGCGTTTTCAGCCCGAGTGGAGCACATTTTGACTGTTTTTTTTAAAAACATCATTGTACATTGAAATTTCTGCTTGCGTATGCTTTAGAAGCAAGAATTAAGAGGACTACATTCATTTTTTCAGCTGAAAAATGCTTAGTTTTTGATTTATAGTCAACATTAATGAAATGTCCCCAACAGCGTTTTCAGCCCGAGTGGAGCACATTTTGACTGTTTTTTTTAAAAACATCATTGTACATTGAAATTTCTGCTTGCGTATGCTTTAGAAGCAAGAATTAAGAGGACTACATTCATTATTTCAGCTGAAAAATGCTTAGTTTATGAATTATAGTCAACATTAATGAAATGTTCCAAACAAGCGTTTTCAGCCCGAGTGGAGCACATTTTGACCGTTTTTTTAAAAACATCATTGTACATTGAAATTTCTGTTTGCGTATGCTTTAGAAGCAAGAATTAAGAGGACTACATTCATTATTTCAGCTGAAAAATGCTTAGTTTATGATTTATAGTCAACATTAATGTAATGTCCCAAACAAGCGTTTTCAGCCCGAGTGGAGCACATTTTGACTGTTTTTTTAAAAACATCATTGTACATTGAAATTTCTGCTTGCGTATGCTTTAGAAGCAAGAATTAAGAGGACTACATTCATTATTTCAGCTGAAAAATGCTTAGTTTATGATTTATAGTCAACATTAATGAAATGTCCCCAACAGCGTTTTCAGCCCGAGTGGAGCACATTTTGACCGTTTTTTAAAAAACATCATTGTACATTGAAATTTCTGTTTGCGTATGCTTTAGAAGCAAGAATTAAGAGGACTACATTCATTATTTCAGCTGAAAAATGCTTAGTTTATGATTTATAGTCAACATTAATGTAATGTCCCAAACAAGCGTTTTCAGCCCGAGTGGAGCACATTTTGACTGTTTTTTTAAAAACATCATTGTACATTGAAATTTCTGCTTGCGTATGCTTTAGAAGCAAGAATTAAGAGGACTACATTCATTATTTCAGCTGAAAAATGCTTAGTTTATGATTTATAGTCAACATTAATGAAATGTTCCAAACAAGCGTTTTCAGCCCGAGTGGAGCACATTTTGACCGTTTTTTTAAAAAGATCATTGTACTTTGAAATTTCTGCTTGCGTATGCTTTAGAAGCAAGAATTAAGAGGACTACATTCATTATTTCAGCTGAAAAATGCTTAGTTTATGATTTATAGTCAACATTAATGTCATGTCCCAAACAAGCGTTTTCAGCCCGAGTGGAGCACATTTTGACTGTTTTTTTAAAAACATCATTGTACATTGAAATTTCTGCTTGCGTATGCTTTAGAAGCAAGAATTAAGAGGACTACATTCATTATTTCAGCTGAAAAATGCTTAGTTTATGATTTATAGTCAACATTAATGAAATGTCCCCAACAGCGTTTTCAGCTCGAGTGGAGCGCATTTTGACTGTTTTTTTTAAAAACATCATTGTACATTGAAATTTCTGCTTGCGTATGCTTTAGAAGCAAGAATTAAGAGGACTACATTCATTATTTCAGCTGAAAAATGCTTAGTTTTTGATTTGTAGTCAACATTAATGAAATGTCCCCAACAGCGTTTTCAGCCCGAGTGGAGCACATTTTGACTGTTTTTTTTAAAAACATCATTGTACATTGAAATTTCTGCTTGCGTATGCTTTAGAAGCAAGAATTAAGAGGACTACATTCATTATTTCAGCTGAAAAATGCTTAGTTTATGATTTATAGTCAACATTAAGGAAATGTCCCCAACAGCGTTTTCAGCCCGAGTGGAGCGCATTTTGACTGTTTTTTTTAAAAACATCATTGTACATTGAAATTTCTGCTTGCGTATGCTTTAGAAGCAAGAATTAAGAGGACTACATTCATTATTTCAGCTGAAAAATGCTTAGTTTATGATTTATAGTCAACATTAAGGAAATGTTCCGAACAAGCGTTTTCAGCCCGAGTGGAGCACATTTTGACCGTTTTTTTAAAAACATCATTGTACATTGAAATTTCTGTTTGCGTATGCTTTAGAAGCAAGAATTAAGAGGACTACATTCATTATTTCAGCTGAAAAATGCTTAGTTTATGATTTATAGTCAACATTAATGTAATGTCCCAAACAAGCGTTTTCAGCCCGAGTGGAGCACATTTTGACCGTTTTTTTAAAAACATCATTGTACATTGAAATTTCTGCTTGCGTATGCTTTAGAAGCAAGAATTAAGAGGACTACATTCATTATTTCAGCTGAAAAATGCTTAGTTTATGATTTATAGTCAACATTAATGAAATGTCCCCAACAGCGTTTTCAGCCCGAGTGGAGCACATTTTGACTGTTTTTTTAAAAACATCATTGTACATTGAAATTTCTGCTTGCGAATGCTTTAGAAGCAAGAATTAAGAGGACTACATTCATTATTTCAGCTGAAAAATGCTTAGTTTATGATTTATAGTCAACATTAATGTCATGTCCCAAAAAAGCGTTTTCAGCCCGAGTGGAGCACATTTTGACTGTTTTTTTAAAAACATCATTGTACATTGAAATTTCTGCTTGCGTATGCTTTAGAAGCAAGAATTAAGAGGACTACATTCATTATTTCAGCTGAAAAATGCTTAGTTTATGATTTATAGTCAACATTAATGAAATGTTCCAAACAAGCGTTTTCAGCCCGAGTGGAGCACATTTTGACCCTTTTTTTAAAAACATCATTGTACATTGAAATTTCTGCTTGCGTATGCTTTAGAAGCAAGAATTAAGAGGACTACATTCATTATTTCAGCTGAAAAATGCTTAGTTTTTGATTTGTAGTCAACATTAATGAAATGTCCCCAACAGCGTTTTCAGCCCGAGTGGAGCGCATTTTGACTGTTTTTTTTTAAAAACATCATTGTACATTGAAATTTCTGCTTGCGTATGCTTTAGAAGCAAGAATTAAGAGGACTACATTCATTATTTCAGCTGAAAAATGCTTAGTTTATGATTTATAGTCAACATTAAGGAAATGTTCCGAACAAGCGTTTTCAGCCCGAGTGGAGCACATTTTGACCGTTTTTTAAAAAACATCATTGTACATTGAAATTTCTGTTTGCGTATGCTTTAGAAGCAAGAATTAAGAGGACTACATTCATTATTTCAGCTGAAAAATGCTTAGTTTATGATTTATAGTCAACATTAATGTAATGTCCCAAACAAGCGTTTTCAGCCCGAGTGGAGCACATTTTGACCGTTTTTTTAAAAACATCATTGTACATTGAAATTTCTGCTTGCGTATGCTTTAGAAGCAAGAATTAAGAGGACTACATTCATTATTTCAGCTGAAAAATGCTTAGTTTATGATTTATAGTCAACATTAATGAAATGTCCCCAACAGCGTTTTCAGCCCGAGTGGAGCACATTTTGACTGTTTTTTTAAAAACATCATTGTACATTGAAATTTCTGCTTGCGAATGCTTTAGAAGCAAGAATTAAGAGGACTACATTCATTATTTCAGCTGAAAAATGCTTAGTTTATGATTTATAGTCAACATTAATGAAATGTCCCCAACAGCGTTTTCAGCCCGAGTGGAGCACATTTTGACTGTTTTTTTTAAAAACATCATTGTACATTGAAATTTCTGCTTGCGTATGCTTTAGAAGCAAGAATTAAGAGGACTACATTCATTATTTCAGCTGAAAAATGCTTAGTTTATGATTTATAGTCAACATTAAGGAAATGTTCCGAACAAGCGTTTTCAGCCCGAGTGGAGCACATTTTGACCGTTTTTTTAAAAACATCATTGTACATTGAAATTTCTGCTTGCGTATGCTTTAGAAGCAAGAATTAAGAGGACTACATTCATTATTTCAGCTGAAAAATGCTTAGTTTATGATTTATAGTCAACATTAATGAAATGTCCCCAACAGCGTTTTCAGCCCGAGTGGAGCGCATTTTGACTGTTTTTTTTAAAAACATCATTGTACATTGAAATTTCTGCTTGCGTATGCTTTAGAAGCAAGAATTAAGAGGACTACATTCATTATTTCAGCTGAAAAATGCTTAGTTTATGATTTATAGTCAACATTAAGGAAATGTTCCGAACAAGCGTTTTCAGCCCGAGTGGAGCACATTTTGACCGTTTTTTTAAAAACATCATTGTACATTGAAATTTCTGCTTGCGTATGCTTTAGAAGCAAGAATTAAGAGGACTACATTCATTATTTCAGCTGAAAAATGCTTAGTTTATGATTTATAGTCAACATTAATGTCATGTCCCAAACAAGCGTTTTCAGCCCGAGTGGAGCACATTTTGACTGTTTTTTTAAAAACATCATTGTACATTGAAATTTCTGCTTGCGTATGCTTTAGAAGCAAGAATTAAGAGGACTACATTCATTATTTCAGCTGAAAAATGCTTAGTTTATGATTTATAGTCAACATTAATGAAATGTCCCCAACAGCGTTTTCAGCCCGAGTGGAGCACATTTTGACTGTTTTTTTAAAAACATCATTGTACATTGAAATTTCTGCTTGCGAATGCTTTAGAAGCAAGAATTAAGAGGACTACATTCATTATTTCAGCTGAAAAATGCTTAGTTTTTGATTTGTAGTCAACATTAATGAAATGTCCCCAACAGCGTTTTCAGCCCGAGTGGAGCACATTTTGACTGTTTTTTTAAAAACATCATTGTACATTGAAATTTCTGCTTGCGTATGCTTTAGAAGCAAGAATTAAGAGGACTACATTCATTATTTCAGCTGAAAAATGCTTAGTTTATGATTTATAGTCAACATTAAGGAAATGTTCCGAACAAGCGTTTTCAGCCCGAGTGGAGCACATTTTGACCGTTTTTTTAAAAACATCATTGTACATTGAAATTTCTGCTTGCGTATGCTTTAGAAGCAAGAATTAAGAGGACTACATTCATTATTTCAGCTGAAAAATGCTTAGTTTATGATTTATAGTCAACATTAATGAAATGTCCCCAACAGCGTTTTCAGCCCGAGTGGAGCACATTTTGACCCTTTTTTTAAAAACATCATTGTACATTGAAATTTCTGCTTGCGTATGCTTTAGAAGCAAGAATTAAGAGGACTACATTCATTATTTCAGCTGAAAAATGCTTAGTTTATGATTTATAGTCAACATTAATGAAATGTTCCAAACAAGCGTTTTCAGCCCGAGTGGAGCACATTTTGACCGTTTTTTTAAAAAGATCATTGTACTTTGAAATTTCTGCTTGCGTATGCTTTAGAAGCAAGAATTAAGAGGACTACATTCATTATTTCAGCTGAAAAATGCTTAGTTTATGATTTATAGTCAACATTAATGTCATGTCCCAAACAAGCGTTTTCAGCCCGAGTGGAGCACATTTTGACTGTTTTTTTAAAAACATCATTGTACATTGAAATTTCTGCTTGCGTATGCTTTAGAAGCAAGAATTAAGAGGACTACATTCATTATTTCAGCTGAAAAATGCTTAGTTTATGATTTATAGTCAACATTAATGAAATGTCCCCAACAGCGTTTTCAGCCCGAGTGGAGCGCATTTTGACTGTTTTTTTTAAAAACATCATTGTACATTGAAATTTCTGCTTGCGTATGCTTTAGAAGCAAGAATTAAGAGGACTACATTCATTATTTCAGCTGAAAAATGCTTAGTTTTTGATTTGTAGTCAACATTAATGAAATGTCCCCAACAGCGTTTTCAGCCCGAGTGGAGCACATTTTGACTGTTTTTTTTAAAAACATCATTGTACATTGAAATTTCTGCTTGCGTATGCTTTAGAAGCAAGAATTAAGAGGACTACATTCATTATTTCAGCTGAAAAATGCTTAGTTTATGATTTATAGTCAACATTAAGGAAATGTCCCCAACAGCGTTTTCAGCCCGAGTGGAGCGCATTTTGACTGTTTTTTTTAAAAACATCATTGTACATTGAAATTTCTGCTTGCGTATGCTTTAGAAGCAAGAATTAAGAGGACTACATTCATTATTTCAGCTGAAAAATGCTTAGTTTATGATTTATAGTCAACATTAAGGAAATGTTCCGAACAAGCGTTTTCAGCCCGAGTGGAGCACATTTTGACCGTTTTTTTAAAAACATCATTGTACATTGAAATTTCTGTTTGCGTATGCTTTAGAAGCAAGAATTAAGAGGACTACATTCATTATTTCAGCTGAAAAATGCTTAGTTTATGATTTATAGTCAACATTATTGTAATGTCCCAAACAAGCGTTTTCAGCCCGAGTGGAGCACATTTTGACCGTTTTTTTAAAAACATCATTGTACATTGAAATTTCTGCTTGCGTATGCTTTAGAAGCAAGAATTAAGAGGACTACATTCATTATTTCAGCTGAAAAATGCTTAGTTTATGATTTATAGTCAACATTAATGAAATGTCCCCAACAGCGTTTTCAGCCCGAGTGGAGCACATTTTGACTGTTTTTTTAAAAACATCATTGTACATTGAAATTTCTGCTTGCGAATGCTTTAGAAGCAAGAATTAAGAGGACTACATTCATTATTTCAGCTGAAAAATGCTTAGTTTATGATTTATAGTCAACATTAATGTCATGTCCCAAAAAAGCGTTTTCAGCCCGAGTGGAGCACATTTTGACTGTTTTTTTAAAAACATCATTGTACATTGAAATTTCTGCTTGCGTATGCTTTAGAAGCAAGAATTAAGAGGACTACATTCATTATTTCAGCTGAAAAATGCTTAGTTTATGATTTATAGTCAACATTAATGAAATGTTCCAAACAAGCGTTTTCAGCCCGAGTGGAGCACATTTTGACCCTTTTTTTAAAAACATCATTGTACATTGAAATTTCTGCTTGCGTATGCTTTAGAAGCAAGAATTAAGAGGACTACATTCATTATTTCAGCTGAAAAATGCTTAGTTTTTGATTTGTAGTCAACATTAATGAAATGTCCCCAACAGCGTTTTCAGCCCGAGTGGAGCGCATTTTGACTGTTTTTTTTTAAAAACATCATTGTACATTGAAATTTCTGCTTGCGTATGCTTTAGAAGCAAGAATTAAGAGGACTACATTCATTATTTCAGCTGAAAAATGCTTAGTTTATGATTTATAGTCAACATTAAGGAAATGTTCCGAACAAGCGTTTTCAGCCCGAGTGGAGCACATTTTGACCGTTTTTTAAAAAACATCATTGTACATTGAAATTTCTGTTTGCGTATGCTTTAGAAGCAAGAATTAAGAGGACTACATTCATTATTTCAGCTGAAAAATGCTTAGTTTATGATTTATAGTCAACATTAATGTAATGTCCCAAACAAGCGTTTTCAGCCCGAGTGGAGCACATTTTGACCGTTTTTTTAAAAACATCATTGTACATTGAAATTTCTGCTTGCGTATGCTTTAGAAGCAAGAATTAAGAGGACTACATTCATTATTTCAGCTGAAAAATGCTTAGTTTATGATTTATAGTCAACATTAATGAAATGTCCCCAACAGCGTTTTCAGCCCGAGTGGAGCACATTTTGACTGTTTTTTTAAAAACATCATTGTACATTGAAATTTCTGCTTGCGAATGCTTTAGAAGCAAGAATTAAGAGGACTACATTCATTATTTCAGCTGAAAAATGCTTAGTTTTTGATTTGTAGTCAACATTAATGAAATGTCCCCAACAGCGTTTTCAGCCCGAGTGGAGCACATTTTGACTGTTTTTTTTAAAAACATCATTGTACATTGAAATTTCTGCTTGCGTATGCTTAAGAAGCAAGAATTAAGAGGACTACATTCATTATTTCAGCTGAAAAATGCTTAGTTTATGATTTATAGTCAACATTAAGGAAATGTTCCGAACAAGCGTTTTCAGCCCGAGTGGAGCACATTTTGACCGTTTTTTTAAAAACATCATTGTACATTGAAATTTCTGCTTGCGTATGCTTTAGAAGCAAGAATTAAGAGGACTACATTCATTATTTCAGCTGAAAAATGCTTAGTTTATGATTTATAGTCAACATTAATGAAATGTCCCCAACAGCGTTTTCAGCCCGAGTGGAGCGCATTTTGACTGTTTTTTTTAAAAACATCATTGTACATTGAAATTTCTGCTTGCGTATGCTTTAGAAGCAAGAATTAAGAGGACTACATTCATTATTTCAGCTGAAAAATGCTTAGTTTATGATTTATAGTCAACATTAAGGAAATGTTCCGAACAAGCGTTTTCAGCCCGAGTGGAGCACATTTTGACCGTTTTTTTAAAAACATCATTGTACATTGAAATTTCTGCTTGCGTATGCTTTAGAAGCAAGAATTAAGAGGACTACATTCATTATTTCAGCTGAAAAATGCTTAGTTTATGATTTATAGTCAACATTAATGTCATGTCCCAAACAAGCATTTTCAGCCCGAGTGGAGCACATTTTGACTGTTTTTTTAAAAACATCATTGTACATTGAAATTTCTGCTTGCGTATGCTTTAGAAGCAAGAATTAAGAGGACTACATTCATTATTTCAGCTGAAAAATGCTTAGTTTATGATTTATAGTCAACATTAATGAAATGTCCCCAACAGCGTTTTCAGCCCGAGTGGAGCACATTTTGACTGTTTTTTTAAAAACATCATTGTACATTGAAATTTCTGCTTGCGAATGCTTTAGAAGCAAGAATTAAGAGGACTACATTCATTATTTCAGCTGAAAAATGCTTAGTTTTTGATTTGTAGTCAACATTAATGAAATGTCCCCAACAGCGTTTTCAGCCCGAGTGGAGCACATTTTGACTGTTTTTTTTAAAAACATCATTGTACATTGAAATTTCTGCTTGCGTATGCTTTAGAAGCAAGAATTAAGAGGACTACATTCATTATTTCAGCTGAAAAATGCTTAGTTTATGATTTATAGTCAACATTAAGGAAATGTTCCGAACAAGCGTTTTCAGCCCGAGTGGAGCACATTTTGACCGTTTTTTTAAAAACATCATTGTACATTGAAATTTCTGCTTGCGTATGCTTTAGAAGCAAGAATTAAGAGGACTACATTCATTATTTCAGCTGAAAAATGCTTAGTTTTTGATTTGTAGTCAACATTAATGAAATGTCCCCAACAGCGTTTTCAGCCCGAGTGGAGCGCATTTTGACTGTTTTTTTTTAAAAACATCATTGTACATTGAAATTTCTGCTTGCGTATGCTTTAGAAGCAAGAATTAAGAGGACTACATTCATTATTTCAGCTGAAAAATGCTTAGTTTATGATTTATAGTCAACATTAAGGAAATGTTCCGAACAAGCGTTTTCAGCCCGAGTGGAGCACATTTTGACCGTTTTTTAAAAAACATCATTGTACATTGAAATTTCTGCTTGCGTATGCTTTAGAAGCAAGAATTAAGAGGACTACATTCATTATTTCAGCTGAAAAATGCTTAGTTTATGATTTATAGTCAACATTAATGAAATGTCCCCAACAGCGTTTTCAGCCCGAGTGGAGCACATTTTGACTGTTTTTTTAAAAACATCATTGTACATTGAAATTTCTGCTTGCGAATGCTTTAGAAGCAAGAATTAAGAGGACTACATTCATTATTTCAGCTGAAAAATGCTTAGTTTTTGATTTGTAGTCAACATTAATGAAATGTCCCCAACAGCGTTTTCAGCCCGAGTGGAGCACATTTTGACTGTTTTTTTTAAAAACATCATTGTACATTGAAATTTCTGCTTGCGTATGCTTTAGAAGCAAGAATTAAGAGGACTACATTCATTATTTCAGCTGAAAAATGCTTAGTTTATGATTTATAGTCAACATTAAGGAAATGTTCCGAACAAGCGTTTTCAGCCCGAGTGGAGCACATTTTGACCGTTTTTTTAAAAACATCATTGTACATTGAAATTTCTGCTTGCGTATGCTTTAGAAGCAAGAATTAAGAGGACTACATTCATTATTTCAGCTGAAAAATGCTTAGTTTTTGATTTGTAGTCAACATTAATGAAATGTCCCCAACAGCGTTTTCAGCCCGAGTGGAGCGCATTTTGACTGTTTTTTTTTAAAAACATCATTGTACATTGAAATTTCTGCTTGCGTATGCTTTAGAAGCAAGAATTAAGAGGACTACATTCATTATTTCAGCTGAAAAATGCTTAGTTTATGATTTATAGTCAACATTAAGGAAATGTTCCGAACAAGCGTTTTCAGCCCGAGTGGAGCACATTTTGACCGTTTTTTAAAAAACATCATTGTACATTGAAATTTCTGTTTGCGTATGCTTTAGAAGCAAGAATTAAGAGGACTACATTCATTATTTCAGCTGAAAAATGCTTAGTTTATGATTTATAGTCAACATTAATGTAATGTCCCAAACAAGCGTTTTCAGCCCGAGTGGAGCACATTTTGACCGTTTTTTTAAAAACATCATTGTACATTGAAATTTCTGCTTGCGTATGCTTTAGAAGCAAGAATTAAGAGGACTACATTCATTATTTCAGCTGAAAAATGCTTAGTTTATGATTTATAGTCATTATTAATGAAATGTTCCAAACAAGCGTTTTCAGCCCGAGTGGAGCACATTTTGACCCTTTTTTTAAAAACATCATTGTACATTGAAATTTCTGCTTGCGTATGCTTTAGAAGCAAGAATTAAGAGGACTACATTCATTATTTCAGCTGAAAAATGCTTAGTTTTTGATTTGTAGTCAACATTAATGAAATGTCCCCAACAGCGTTTTCAGCCCGAGTGGAGCGCATTTTGACTGTTTTTTTTTAAAAACATCATTGTACATTGAAATTTCTGCTTGCGTATGCTTTAGAAGCAAGAATTAAGAGGACTACATTCATTATTTCAGCTGAAAAATGCTTAGTTTATGATTTATAGTCAACATTAAGGAAATGTTCCGAACAAGCGTTTTCAGCCCGAGTGGAGCACATTTTGACCGTTTTTTAAAAAACATCATTGTACATTGAAATTTCTGTTTGCGTATGCTTTAGAAGCAAGAATTAAGAGGACTACATTCATTATTTCAGCTGAAAAATGCTTAGTTTATGATTTATAGTCAACATTAATGTAATGTCCCAAACAAGCGTTTTCAGCCCGAGTGGAGCACATTTTGACCGTTTTTTTAAAAACATCATTGTACATTGAAATTTCTGCTTGCGTATGCTTTAGAAGCAAGAATTAAGAGGACTACATTCATTATTTCAGCTGAAAAATGCTTAGTTTATGATTTATAGTCAACATTAATGAAATGTCCCCAACAGCGTTTTCAGCCCGAGTGGAGCACATTTTGACTGTTTTTTTAAAAACATCATTGTACATTGAAATTTCTGCTTGCGAATGCTTTAGAAGCAAGAATTAAGAGGACTACATTCATTATTTCAGCTGAAAAATGCTTAGTTTATGATTTATAGTCAACATTAATGAAATGTCCCCAACAGCGTTTTCAGCCCGAGTGGAGCACATTTTGACTGTTTTTTTTAAAAACATCATTGTACATTGAAATTTCTGCTTGCGTATGCTTTAGAAGCAAGAATTAAGAGGACTACATTCATTATTTCAGCTGAAAAATGCTTAGTTTATGATTTATAGTCAACATTAAGGAAATGTTCCGAACAAGCGTTTTCAGCCCGAGTGGAGCACATTTTGACCGTTTTTTTAAAAACATCATTGTACATTGAAATTTCTGCTTGCGTATGCTTTAGAAGCAAGAATTAAGAGGACTACATTCATTATTTCAGCTGAAAAATGCTTAGTTTATGATTTATAGTCAACATTAATGAAATGTCCCCAACAGCGTTTTCAGCCCGAGTGGAGCGCATTTTGACTGTTTTTTTTAAAAACATCATTGTACATTGAAATTTCTGCTTGCGTATGCTTTAGAAGCAAGAATTAAGAGGACTACATTCATTATTTCAGCTGAAAAATGCTTAGTTTATGATTTATAGTCAACATTAAGGAAATGTTCCGAACAAGCGTTTTCAGCCCGAGTGGAGCACATTTTGACCGTTTTTTTAAAAACATCATTGTACATTGAAATTTCTGCTTGCGTATGCTTTAGAAGCAAGAATTAAGAGGACTACATTCATTATTTCAGCTGAAAAATGCTTAGTTTATGATTTATAGTCAACATTAATGTCATGTCCCAAACAAGCGTTTTCAGCCCGAGTGGAGCACATTTTGACTGTTTTTTTAAAAACATCATTGTACATTGAAATTTCTGCTTGCGTATGCTTTAGAAGCAAGAATTAAGAGGACTACATTCATTATTTCAGCTGAAAAATGCTTAGTTTATGATTTATAGTCAACATTAATGTCATGTCCCAAACAAGCGTTTTCAGCCCGAGTGGAGCACATTTTGACTGTTTTTTTAAAAACATCATTGTACATTGAAATTTCTGCTTGCGAATGCTTTAGAAGCAAGAATTAAGAGGACTACATTCATTATTTCAGCTGAAAAATGCTTAGTTTTTGATTTGTAGTCAACATTAATGAAATGTCCCCAACAGCGTTTTCAGCCCGAGTGGAGCACATTTTGACTGTTTTTTTTAAAAACATCATTGTACATTGAAATTTCTGCTTGCGTATGCTTTAGAAGCAAGAATTAAGAGGACTACATTCATTATTTCAGCTGAAAAATGCTTAGTTTATGATTTATAGTCAACATTAAGGAAATGTTCCGAACAAGCGTTTTCAGCCCGAGTGGAGCACATTTTGACCGTTTTTTTAAAAACATCATTGTACATTGAAATTTCTGCTTGCGTATGCTTTAGAAGCAAGAATTAAGAGGACTACATTCATTATTTCAGCTGAAAAATGCTTAGTTTATGATTTATAGTCAACATTAATGAAATGTCCCCAACAGCGTTTTCAGCCCGAGTGGAGCACATTTTGACCCTTTTTTTAAAAACATCATTGTACATTGAAATTTCTGCTTGCGTATGCTTTAGAAGCAAGAATTAAGAGGACTACATTCATTATTTCAGCTGAAAAATGCTTAGTTTATGATTTATAGTCAACATTAATGAAATGTTCCAAACAAGCGTTTTCAGCCCGAGTGGAGCACATTTTGACCGTTTTTTTAAAAAGATCATTGTACTTTGAAATTTCTGCTTGCGTATGCTTTAGAAGCAAGAATTAAGAGGACTACATTCATTATTTCAGCTGAAAAATGCTTAGTTTATGATTTATAGTCAACATTAATGTCATGTCCCAAACAAGCGTTTTCAGCCCGAGTGGAGCACATTTTGACTGTTTTTTTAAAAACATCATTGTACATTGAAATTTCTGCTTGCGTATGCTTTAGAAGCAAGAATTAAGAGGACTACATTCATTATTTCAGCTGAAAAATGCTTAGTTTATGATTTATAGTCAACATTAATGAAATGTCCCCAACAGCGTTTTCAGCCCGAGTGGAGCACATTTTGACTGTTTTTTTAAAAACATCATTGTACATTGAAATTTCTGCTTGCGTATGCTTTAGAAGCAAGAATTAAGAGGACTACATTCATTATTTCAGCTGAAAAATGCTTAGTTTATGATTTATAGTCAACATTAATGTCATGTCCCAAACAAGCGTTTTCAGCCCGAGTGGAGCACATTTTGACTGTTTTTTTAAAAACATCATTGTACATTGAAATTTCTGCTTGCGTATGCTTTAGAAGCAAGAATTAAGAGGACTACATTCATTATTTCAGCTGAAAAATGCTTAGTTTATGATTTATAGTCAACATTAATGAAATGTCCCCAACAGCGTTTTCAGCCCGAGTGGAGCGCATTTTGACTGTTTTTTTTAAAAACATCATTGTACATTGAAATTTCTGCTTGCGTATGCTTTAGAAGCAAGAATTAAGAGGACTACATTCATTATTTCAGCTGAAAAATGCTTAGTTTTTGATTTGTAGTCAACATTAATGAAATGTCCCCAACAGCGTTTTCAGCCCGAGTGGAGCACATTTTGACTGTTTTTTTTAAAAACATCATTGTACATTGAAATTTCTGCTTGCGTATGCTTTAGAAGCAAGAATTAAGAGGACTACATTCATTGTTTCAGCTGAAAAATGCTTAGTTTATGATTTATAGTCAACATTAAGGAAATGTCCCCAACAGCGTTTTCAGCCCGAGTGGAGCGCATTTTGACTGTTTTTTTTAAAAACATCATTGTACATTGAAATTTCTGCTTGCGTATGCTTTAGAAGCAAGAATTAAGAGGACTACATTCATTATTTCAGCTGAAAAATGCTTAGTTTATGATTTATAGTCAACATTAAGGAAATGTTCCGAACAAGCGTTTTCAGCCCGAGTGGAGCACATTTTGACCGTTTTTTTAAAAACATCATTGTACATTGAAATTTCTGTTTGCGTATGCTTTAGAAGCAAGAATTAAGAGGACTACATTCATTATTTCAGCTGAAAAATGCTTAGTTTATGATTTATAGTCAACATTAATGTAATGTCCCAAACAAGCGTTTTCAGCCCGAGTGGAGCACATTTTGACCGTTTTTTTAAAAACATCATTGTACATTGAAATTTCTGCTTGCGTATGCTTTAGAAGCAAGAATTAAGAGGACTACATTCATTATTTCAGCTGAAAAATGCTTAGTTTATGATTTATAGTCAACATTAATGAAATGTCCCCAACAGCGTTTTCAGCCCGAGTGGAGCACATTTTGACCGTTTTTTTAAAAACATCATTGTACATTGAAATTTCTGCTTGCGTATGCTTTAGAAGCAAGAATTAAGAGGACTACATTCATTATTTCAGCTGAAAAATGCTTAGTTTATGATTTATAGTCAACATTAATGAAATGTCCCCAACAGCGTTTTCAACCCGAGTGGAGCGCATTTTGACTGTTTTTTTTAAAAACATCATTGTACATTGAAATTTCTGCTTGCGTATGCTTTAGAAGCAAGAATTAAGAGGACTACATTCATTATTTCAGCTGAAAAATGCTTAGTTTTTGATTTGTAGTCAACATTAATGAAATGTCCCCAACAGCGTTTTCAGCCCGAGTGGAGCACATTTTGACTGTTTTTTTTAAAAACATCATTGTACATTGAAATTTCTGCTTGCGTATGCTTTAGAAGCAAGAATTAAGAGGACTACATTCATTATTTCAGCTGAAAAATGCTTAGTTTATGATTTATAGTCAACATTAATGAAATGTTCCAAACAAGCGTTTTCAGCCCGAGTGGAGCACATTTTGACCCTTTTTTTAAAAACATCATTGTACATTGAAATTTCTGCTTGCGTATGCTTTAGAAGCAAGAATTAAGAGGACTACATTCATTATTTCAGCTGAAAAATGCTTAGTTTTTGATTTGTAGTCAACATTAATGAAATGTCCCCAACAGCGTTTTCAGCCCGAGTGGAGCGCATTTTGACTGTTTTTTTTAAAAACATCATTGTACATTGAAATTTCTGCTTGCGTATGCTTTAGAAGCAAGAATTAAGAGGACTACATTCATTATTTCAGCTGAAAAATGCTTAGTTTTTGATTTGTAGTCAACATTAATGAAATGTCCCCAACAGCGTTTTCAGCCCGAGTGGAGCACATTTTGACTGTTTTTTTTAAAAACATCATTGTACATTGAAATTTCTGCTTGCGTATGCTTTAGAAGCAAGAATTAAGAGGACTACATTCATTATTTCAGCTGAAAAATGCTTAGTTTATGATTTATAGTCAACATTAAGGAAATGTCCCCAACAGCGTTTTCAGCCCGAGTGGAGCGCATTTTGACTGTTTTTTTTAAAAACATCATTGTACATTGAAATTTCTGCTTGCGTATGCTTTAGAAGCAAGAATTAAGAGGACTACATTCATTATTTCAGCTGAAAAATGCTTAGTTTATGATTTATAGTCAACATTAAGGAAATGTTCCGAACAAGCGTTTTCAGCCCGAGTGGAGCACATTTTGACCGTTTTTTTAAAAACATCATTGTACATTGAAATTTCTGTTTGCGTATGCTTTAGAAGCAAGAATTAAGAGGACTACATTCATTATTTCAGCTGAAAAATGCTTAGTTTATGATTTATAGTCAACATTAATGTAATGTCCCAAACAAGCGTTTTCAGCCCGAGTGGAGCACATTTTGACCGTTTTTTTAAAAACATCATTGTACATTGAAATTTCTGCTTGCGTATGCTTTAGAAGCAAGAATTAAGAGGACTACATTCATTATTTCAGCTGAAAAATGCTTAGTTTATGATTTATAGTCAACATTAATGAAATGTCCCCAACAGCGTTTTCAGCCCGAGTGGAGCACATTTTGACTGTTTTTTTAAAAACATCATTGTACATTGAAATTTCTGCTTGCGAATGCTTTAGAAGCAAGAATTAAGAGGACTACATTCATTATTTCAGCTGAAAAATGCTTAGTTTATGATTTATAGTCAACATTAATGTCATGTCCCAAAAAAGCGTTTTCAGCCCGAGTGGAGCACATTTTGACTGTTTTTTTAAAAACATCATTGTACATTGAAATTTCTGCTTGCGTATGCTTTAGAAGCAAGAATTAAGAGGACTACATTCATTATTTCAGCTGAAAAATGCTTAGTTTTTGATTTGTAGTCAACATTAATGAAATGTCCCCAACAGCGTTTTCAGCCCGAGTGGAGCGCATTTTGACTGTTTTTTTTTAAAAACATCATTGTACATTGAAATTTCTGCTTGCGTATGCTTTAGAAGCAAGAATTAAGAGGACTACATTCATTATTTCAGCTGAAAAATGCTTAGTTTATGATTTATAGTCAACATTAAGGAAATGTTCCGAACAAGCGTTTTCAGCCCGAGTGGAGCACATTTTGACCGTTTTTTAAAAAACATCATTGTACATTGAAATTTCTGTTTGCGTATGCTTTAGAAGCAAGAATTAAGAGGACTACATTCATTATTTCAGCTGAAAAATGCTTAGTTTATGATTTATAGTCAACATTAATGTAATGTCCCAAACAAGCGTTTTCAGCCCGAGTGGAGCACATTTTGACCGTTTTTTTAAAAACATCATTGTACATTGAAATTTCTGCTTGCGTATGCTTTAGAAGCAAGAATTAAGAGGACTACATTCATTATTTCAGCTGAAAAATGCTTAGTTTATGATTTATAGTCAACATTAATGAAATGTCCCCAACAGCGTTTTCAGCCCGAGTGGAGCACATTTTGACTGTTTTTTTAAAAACATCATTGTACATTGAAATTTCTGCTTGCGAATGCTTTAGAAGCAAGAATTAAGAGGACTACATTCATTATTTCAGCTGAAAAATGCTTAGTTTATGATTTATAGTCAACATTAATGAAATGTCCCCAACAGCGTTTTCAGCCCGAGTGGAGCACATTTTGACTGTTTTTTTTAAAAACATCATTGTACATTGAAATTTCTGCTTGCGTATGCTTTAGAAGCAAGAATTAAGAGGACTACATTCATTATTTCAGCTGAAAAATGCTTAGTTTATGATTTATAGTCAACATTAAGGAAATGTTCCGAACAAGCGTTTTCAGCCCGAGTGGAGCACATTTTGACCGTTTTTTTAAAAACATCATTGTACATTGAAATTTCTGCTTGCGTATGCTTTAGAAGCAAGAATTAAGAGGACTACATTCATTATTTCAGCTGAAAAATGCTTAGTTTATGATTTATAGTCAACATTAATGAAATGTCCCCAACAGCGTTTTCAGCCCGAGTGGAGCGCATTTTGACTGTTTTTTTTAAAAACATCATTGTACATTGAAATTTCTGCTTGCGTATGCTTTAGAAGCAAGAATTAAGAGGACTACATTCATTATTTCAGCTGAAAAATGCTTAGTTTATGATTTATAGTCAACATTAAGGAAATGTTCCGAACAAGCGTTTTCAGCCCGAGTGGAGCACATTTTGACCGTTTTTTTAAAAACATCATTGTACATTGAAATTTCTGCTTGCGTATGCTTTAGAAGCAAGAATTAAGAGGACTACATTCATTATTTCAGCTGAAAAATGCTTAGTTTATGATTTATAGTCAACATTAATGTCATGTCCCAAACAAGCGTTTTCAGCCCGAGTGGAGCACATTTTGACTGTTTTTTTAAAAACATCATTGTACATTGAAATTTCTGCTTGCGTATGCTTTAGAAGCAAGAATTAAGAGGACTACATTCATTATTTCAGCTGAAAAATGCTTAGTTTATGATTTATAGTCAACATTAATGTCATGTCCCAAACAAGCGTTTTCAGCCCGAGTGGAGCACATTTTGACTGTTTTTTTAAAAACATCATTGTACATTGAAATTTCTGCTTGCGAATGCTTTAGAAGCAAGAATTAAGAGGACTACATTCATTATTTCAGCTGAAAAATGCTTAGTTTTTGATTTGTAGTCAACATTAATGAAATGTCCCCAACAGCGTTTTCAGCCCGAGTGGAGCACATTTTGACTGTTTTTTTTAAAAACATCATTGTACATTGAAATTTCTGCTTGCGTATGCTTTAGAAGCAAGAATTAAGAGGACTACATTCATTATTTCAGCTGAAAAATGCTTAGTTTATGATTTATAGTCAACATTAAGGAAATGTTCCGAACAAGCGTTTTCAGCCCGAGTGGAGCACATTTTGACCGTTTTTTTAAAAACATCATTGTACATTGAAATTTCTGCTTGCGTATGCTTTAGAAGCAAGAATTAAGAGGACTACATTCATTATTTCAGCTGAAAAATGCTTAGTTTATGATTTATAGTCAACATTAATGAAATGTCCCCAACAGCGTTTTCAGCCCGAGTGGAGCACATTTTGACCCTTTTTTTAAAAACATCATTGTACATTGAAATTTCTGCTTGCGTATGCTTTAGAAGCAAGAATTAAGAGGACTACATTCATTATTTCAGCTGAAAAATGCTTAGTTTATGATTTATAGTCAACATTAATGAAATGTTCCAAACAAGCGTTTTCAGCCCGAGTGGAGCACATTTTGACCGTTTTTTTAAAAAGATCATTGTACTTTGAAATTTCTGCTTGCGTATGCTTTAGAAGCAAGAATTAAGAGGACTACATTCATTATTTCAGCTGAAAAATGCTTAGTTTATGATTTATAGTCAACATTAATGTCATGTCCCAAACAAGCGTTTTCAGCCCGAGTGGAGCACATTTTGACTGTTTTTTTAAAAACATCATTGTACATTGAAATTTCTGCTTGCGTATGCTTTAGAAGCAAGAATTAAGAGGACTACATTCATTATTTCAGCTGAAAAATGCTTAGTTTATGATTTATAGTCAACATTAATGAAATGTCCCCAACAGCGTTTTCAGCCCGAGTGGAGCGCATTTTGACTGTTTTTTTTAAAAACATCATTGTACATTGAAATTTCTGCTTGCGTATGCTTTAGAAGCAAGAATTAAGAGGACTACATTCATTATTTCAGCTGAAAAATGCTTAGTTTTTGATTTGTAGTCAACATTAATGAAATGTCCCCAACAGCGTTTTCAGCCCGAGTGGAGCACATTTTGACTGTTTTTTTTAAAAACATCATTGTACATTGAAATTTCTGCTTGCGTATGCTTTAGAAGCAAGAATTAAGAGGACTACATTCATTGTTTCAGCTGAAAAATGCTTAGTTTATGATTTATAGTCAACATTAAGGAAATGTCCCCAACAGCGTTTTCAGCCCGAGTGGAGCGCATTTTGACTGTTTTTTTTAAAAACATCATTGTACATTGAAATTTCTGCTTGCGTATGCTTTAGAAGCAAGAATTAAGAGGACTACATTCATTATTTCAGCTGAAAAATGCTTAGTTTATGATTTATAGTCAACATTAAGGAAATGTTCCGAACAAGCGTTTTCAGCCCGAGTGGAGCACATTTTGACCGTTTTTTTAAAAACATCATTGTACATTGAAATTTCTGTTTGCGTATGCTTTAGAAGCAAGAATTAAGAGGACTACATTCATTATTTCAGCTGAAAAATGCTTAGTTTATGATTTATAGTCAACATTAATGTAATGTCCCAAACAAGCGTTTTCAGCCCGAGTGGAGCACATTTTGACCGTTTTTTTAAAAACATCATTGTACATTGAAATTTCTGCTTGCGTATGCTTTAGAAGCAAGAATTAAGAGGACTACATTCATTATTTCAGCTGAAAAATGCTTAGTTTATGATTTATAGTCAACATTAATGAAATGTCCCCAACAGCGTTTTCAGCCCGAGTGGAGCACATTTTGACCGTTTTTTTAAAAACATCATTGTACATTGAAATTTCTGCTTGCGTATGCTTTAGAAGCAAGAATTAAGAGGACTACATTCATTATTTCAGCTGAAAAATGCTTAGTTTATGATTTATAGTCAACATTAATGAAATGTCCCCAACAGCGTTTTCAACCCGAGTGGAGCGCATTTTGACTGTTTTTTTTAAAAACATCATTGTACATTGAAATTTCTGCTTGCGTATGCTTTAGAAGCAAGAATTAAGAGGACTACATTCATTATTTCAGCTGAAAAATGCTTAGTTTTTGATTTGTAGTCAACATTAATGAAATGTCCCCAACAGCGTTTTCAGCCCGAGTGGAGCACATTTTGACTGTTTTTTTTAAAAACATCATTGTACATTGAAATTTCTGCTTGCGTATGCTTTAGAAGCAAGAATTAAGAGGACTACATTCATTATTTCAGCTGAAAAATGCTTAGTTTATGATTTATAGTCAACATTAATGAAATGTTCCAAACAAGCGTTTTCAGCCCGAGTGGAGCACATTTTGACCCTTTTTTTAAAAACATCATTGTACATTGAAATTTCTGCTTGCGTATGCTTTAGAAGCAAGAATTAAGAGGACTACATTCATTATTTCAGCTGAAAAATGCTTAGTTTTTGATTTGTAGTCAACATTAATGAAATGTCCCCAACAGCGTTTTCAGCCCGAGTGAAGCGCATTTTGACTGTTTTTTTTAAAAACATCATTGTACATTGAAATTTCTGCTTGCGTATGCTTTAGAAGCAAGAATTAAGAGGACTACATTCATTATTTCAGCTGAAAAATGCTTAGTTTTTGATTTGTAGTCAACATTAATGAAATGTCCCCAACAGCGTTTTCAGCCCGAGTGGAGCACATTTTGACTGTTTTTTTTAAAAACATCATTGTACATTGAAATTTCTGCTTGCGTATGCTTTAGAAGCAAGAATTAAGAGGACTACATTCATTATTTCAGCTGAAAAATGCTTAGTTTATGATTTATAGTCAACATTAAGGAAATGTCCCCAACAGCGTTTTCAGCCCGAGTGGAGCGCATTTTGACTGTTTTTTTTAAAAACATCATTGTACATTGAAATTTCTGCTTGCGTATGCTTTAGAAGCAAGAATTAAGAGGACTACATTCATTATTTCAGCTGAAAAATGCTTAGTTTATGATTTATAGTCAACATTAAGGAAATGTTCCGAACAAGCGTTTTCAGCCCGAGTGGAGCACATTTTGACCGTTTTTTTAAAAACATCATTGTACATTGAAATTTCTGTTTGCGTATGCTTTAGAAGCAAGAATTAAGAGGACTACATTCATTATTTCAGCTGAAAAATGCTTAGTTTATGATTTATAGTCAACATTAATGTAATGTCCCAAACAAGCGTTTTCAGCCCGAGTGGAGCACATTTTGACCGTTTTTTTAAAAACATCATTGTACATTGAAATTTCTGCTTGCGTATGCTTTAGAAGCAAGAATTAAGAGGACTACATTCATTATTTCAGCTGAAAAATGCTTAGTTTATGATTTATAGTCAACATTAATGAAATGTCCCCAACAGCGTTTTCAGCCCGAGTGGAGCACATTTTGACTGTTTTTTTAAAAACATCATTGTACATTGAAATTTCTGCTTGCGAATGCTTTAGAAGCAAGAATTAAGAGGACTACATTCATTATTTCAGCTGAAAAATGCTTAGTTTATGATTTATAGTCAACATTAATGTCATGTCCCAAAAAAGCGTTTTCAGCCCGAGTGGAGCACATTTTGACTGTTTTTTTAAAAACATCATTGTACATTGAAATTTCTGCTTGCGTATGCTTTAGAAGCAAGAATTAAGAGGACTACATTCATTATTTCAGCTGAAAAATGCTTAGTTTATGATTTATAGTCAACATTAATGAAATGTTCCAAACAAGCGTTTTCAGCCCGAGTGGAGCACATTTTGACCCTTTTTTTAAAAACATCATTGTACATTGAAATTTCTGCTTGCGTATGCTTTAGAAGCAAGAATTAAGAGGACTACATTCATTATTTCAGCTGAAAAATGCTTAGTTTTTGATTTGTAGTCAACATTAATGAAATGTCCCCAACAGCGTTTTCAGCCCGAGTGGAGCGCATTTTGACTGTTTTTTTTTAAAAACATCATTGTACATTGAAATTTCTGCTTGCGTATGCTTTAGAAGCAAGAATTAAGAGGACTACATTCATTATTTCAGCTGAAAAATGCTTAGTTTATGATTTATAGTCAACATTAAGGAAATGTTCCGAACAAGCGTTTTCAGCCCGAGTGGAGCACATTTTGACCGTTTTTTAAAAAACATCATTGTACATTGAAATTTCTGTTTGCGTATGCTTTAGAAGCAAGAATTAAGAGGACTACATTCATTATTTCAGCTGAAAAATGCTTAGTTTATGATTTATAGTCAACATTAATGTAATGTCCCAAACAAGCGTTTTCAGCCCGAGTGGAGCACATTTTGACCGTTTTTTTAAAAACATCATTGTACATTGAAATTTCTGCTTGCGTATGCTTTAGAAGCAAGAATTAAGAGGACTACATTCATTATTTCAGCTGAAAAATGCTTAGTTTATGATTTATAGTCAACATTAATGAAATGTCCCCAACAGCGTTTTCAGCCCGAGTGGAGCACATTTTGACTGTTTTTTTAAAAACATCATTGTACATTGAAATTTCTGCTTGCGAATGCTTTAGAAGCAAGAATTAAGAGGACTACATTCATTATTTCAGCTGAAAAATGCTTAGTTTATGATTTATAGTCAACATTAATGAAATGTCCCCAACAGCGTTTTCAGCCCGAGTGGAGCACATTTTGACTGTTTTTTTTAAAAACATCATTGTACATTGAAATTTCTGCTTGCGTATGCTTTAGAAGCAAGAATTAAGAGGACTACATTCATTATTTCAGCTGAAAAATGCTTAGTTTATGATTTATAGTCAACATTAAGGAAATGTTCCGAACAAGCGTTTTCAGCCCGAGTGGAGCACATTTTGACCGTTTTTTTAAAAACATCATTGTACATTGAAATTTCTGCTTGCGTATGCTTTAGAAGCAAGAATTAAGAGGACTACATTCATTATTTCAGCTGAAAAATGCTTAGTTTATGATTTATAGTCAACATTAATGAAATGTCCCCAACAGCGTTTTCAGCCCGAGTGGAGCACATTTTGACTGTTTTTTTTAAAAACATCATTGTACATTGAAATTTCTGCTTGCGTATGCTTTAGAAGCAAGAATTAAGAGGACTACATTCATTATTTCAGCTGAAAAATGCTTAGTTTATGATTTATAGTCAACATTAAGGAAATGTTCCGAACAAGCGTTTTCAGCCCGAGTGGAGCACATTTTGACCGTTTTTTTAAAAACATCATTGTACATTGAAATTTCTGCTTGCGTATGCTTTAGAAGCAAGAATTAAGAGGACTACATTCATTATTTCAGCTGAAAAATGCTTAGTTTATGATTTATAGTCAACATTAATGAAATGTCCCCAACAGCGTTTTCAGCCCGAGTGGAGCGCATTTTGACTGTTTTTTTTAAAAACATCATTGTACATTGAAATTTCTGCTTGCGTATGCTTTAGAAGCAAGAATTAAGAGGACTACATTCATTATTTCAGCTGAAAAATGCTTAGTTTATGATTTATAGTCAACATTAAGGAAATGTTCCGAACAAGCGTTTTCAGCCCGAGTGGAG
>NW_028283447.1:0-70794 GCF_059441005.1 Hippichthys cyanospilos
TTAATGTTGACTATAAATCATAAACTAAGCATTTTTCAGCTGAAATAATGAATGTAGTCCTCTTAATTCTTGCTTCTAAAGCATACGCAAGCAGAAATTTCAATGTACAATGATGTTTTTAAAAAAACAGTCAAAATGTGCTCCACTCGGGCTGAAAACGCTGTTGGGGACATGACATTAATGTTGACTATAAATCATAAACTAAGCATTTTTCAGCTGAAATAATGAATGTAGTCCTCTTAATTCTTGCTTCTAAAGCATACGCAAGCAGAAATTTCAATGTACAATGATGTTTTTAAAAAAAGGGTCAAAATGTGCTCCACTCGGGCTGAAAACGCTTTTGGGGACATTTCATTAATGTTGACTACAAATCAAAAACTAAGCATTTTTCAGCTGAAATAATGAATGTAGTCCTCTTAATTCTTGCTTCTAAAGCATACGCAAGCAGAAATTTCAATGTACAATGATGTTTTTAAAAAAAGGGTCAAAATGTGCTCCACTCGGGCTGAAAACGCTTGTTTGGAACATTTCATTAATGTTGACTATAAATCATAAACTAAGCATTTTTCAGCTGAAATAATGAATGTAGTCCTCTTAATTCTTGCTTCTAAAGCATACGCAAGCAGAAATTTCAATGTACAATGATGTTTTTAAAAAAACAGTCAAAATGTGCTCCACTCGGGCTGAAAACGCTTGTTTGGGACATGACATTAATGTTGACTATAAATCATAAACTAAGCATTTTTCAGCTGAAATAATGAATGTAGTCCTCTTAATTCTTGCTTCTAAAGCATACGCAAGCAGAAATTTCAATGTACAATGATGTTTTTAAAAAAACAGTCAAAATGTGCTCCACTCGGGCTGAAAACGCTTGTTTGGGACATTACATTAATGTTGACTATAAATCATAAACTAAGCATTTTTCAGCTGAAATAATGAATGTAGTCCTCTTAATTCTTGCTTCTAAAGCATACGCAAAAAGAAATTTCAATGTACAATGATGTTTTTTAGAAAACGGTCAAAATGTGCTCCACTCGGGCTGAAAACGCTTGTTCGGAACATTTCCTTAATGTTGACTATAAATCATAAACTAAGCATTTTTCAGCTGAAATAATGAATGTAGTCCTCTTAATTCTTGCTTCTAAAGCATACGCAAGCAGAAATTTCAATGTACAATGATGTTTTTAAAAAAAACAGTCAAAATGCGCTCCACTCGGGCTGAAAACGCTGTTGGGGACATTTCATTAATGTTGACTACAAATCAAAAACTAAGCATTTTTCAGCTGAAATAATGAATGTAGTCCTCTTAATTCTTGCTTCTAAAGCATACGCAAGCAGAAATTTCAATGTACAATGATGTTTTTAAAAAAAGGGTCAAAATGTGCTCCACTCGGGCTGAAAACGCTTGTTTGGAACATTTCATTAATGTTGACTATAAATCATAAACTAAGCATTTTTCAGCTGAAATAATGAATGTAGTCCTCTTAATTCTTGCTTCTAAAGCATACGCAAGCAGAAATTTCAATGTACAATGATGTTTTTAAAAAAACAGTCAAAATGTGCTCCACTCGGGCTGAAAACGCTGTTGGGGACATGACATTAATGTTGACTATAAATCATAAACTAAGCATTTTTCAGCTGAAATAATGAATGTAGTCCTCTTAATTCTTGCTTCTAAAGCATACGCAAGCAGAAATTTCAATGTACAATGATGTTTTTAAAAAAAGGGTCAAAATGTGCTCCACTCGGGCTGAAAACGCTGTTGGGGACATTTCATTAATGTTGACTATAAATCATAAACTAAGCATTTTTCAGCTGAAATAATGAATGTAGTCCTCTTAATTCTTGCTTCTAAAGCATACGCAAGCAGAAATTTCAATGTACAATGATGTTTTTAAAAAAACAGTCAAAATGTGCTCCACTCGGGCTGAAAACGCTTGTTTGGGACATGACATTAATGTTGACTATAAATCATAAACTAAGCATTTTTCAGCTGAAATAATGAATGTAGTCCTCTTAATTCTTGCTTCTAAAGCATACGCAAGCAGAAATTTCAATGTACAATGATGTTTTTAAAAAAAGGGTCAAAATGTGCTCCACTCGGGCTGAAAACGCTTGTTTGGAACATTTCATTAATGTTGACTATAAATCATAAACCAAGCATTTTTCAGCTGAAATAATGAATGTAGTCCTCTTAATTCTTGCTTCTAAAGCATACGCAAGCAGAAATTTCAATGTACAATGATGTTTTTAAAAAAACGGTCAAAATGTGCTCCACTCGGGCTGAAAACGCTTGTTTGGGACATTACATTAATGTTGACTATAAATCATAAACTAAGCATTTTTCAGCTGAAATAATGAATGTAGTCCTCTTAATTCTTGCTTCTAAAGCATACGCAAACAGAAATTTCAATGTACAATGATGTTTTTTAAAAAACGGTCAAAATGTGCTCCACTCGGGCTGAAAACGCTTGTTCGGAACATTTCCTTAATGTTGACTATAAATCATAAACTAAGCATTTTTCAGCTGAAATAATGAATGTAGTCCTCTTAATTCTTGCTTCTAAAGCATACGCAAGCAGAAATTTCAATGTACAATGATGTTTTTAAAAAAAACAGTCAAAATGCGCTCCACTCGGGCTGAAAACGCTGTTGGGGACATTTCATTAATGTTGACTACAAATCAAAAACTAAGCATTTTTCAGCTGAAATAATGAATGTAGTCCTCTTAATTCTTGCTTCTAAAGCATACGCAAGCAGAAATTTCAATGTACAATGATGTTTTTAAAAAAAGGGTCAAAATGTGCTCCACTCGGGCTGAAAACGCTTGTTTGGAACATTTCATTAATGTTGACTATAAATCATAAACTAAGCATTTTTCAGCTGAAATAATGAATGTAGTCCTCTTAATTCTTGCTTCTAAAGCATACGCAAGCAGAAATTTCAATGTACAATGATGTTTTTAAAAAAAGGGTCAAAATGTGCTCCACTCGGGCTGAAAACGCTTGTTTGGAACATTTCCTTAATGTTGACTATAAATCATAAACTAAGCATTTTTCAGCTGAAATAATGAATGTAGTCCTCTTAATTCGTGCTTCTAAAGCATACGCAAGCAGAAATTTCAATGTACAATGATGTTTTTAAAAAAACAGTCAAAATGTGCTCCACTCGGGCTGAAAACGCTTGTTTGGGACATGACATTAATGTTGACTATAAATCATAAACTAAGCATTTTTCAGCTGAAATAATGAATGTAGTCCTCTTAATTCTTGCTTCTAAAGCATACGCAAGCAGAAATTTCAATGTACAATGATGTTTTTAAAAAAACAGTCAAAATGTGCTCCACTCGGGCTGAAAACGCTTGTTTGGGACATGACATTAATGTTGACTATAAATCATAAACTAAGCATTTTTCAGCTGAAATAATGAATGTAGTCCTCTTAATTCTTGCTTCTAAAGCATACGCAAGCAGAAATTTCAATGTACAATGATGTTTTTAAAAAAACAGTCAAAATGTGCTCCACTCGGGCTGAAAACGCTGTTGGGGACATTTCATTAATGTTGACTATAAATCATAAACTAAGCATTTTTCAGCTGAAATAATGAATGTAGTCCTCTTAATTCTTGCTTCTAAAGCATACGCAAGCAGAAATTTCAATGTACAATGATGTTTTTAAAAAAACAGTCAAAATGTGCTCCACTCGGGCTGAAAACGCTGTTGGGGACATTTCATTAATGTTGACTATAAATCATAAACTAAGCATTTTTCAGCTGAAATAATGAATGTAGTCCTCTTAATTCTTGCTTCTAAAGCATACGCAAGCAGAAATTTCAATGTACAATGATGTTTTTCAAAAAACAGTCAAAATGTGCTCCACTCGGGCTGAAAACGCTTGTTTGGGACATTAGATTAATGTTGACTATAAATCATAAACTAAGCATTTTTCAGCTGAAATAATGAATGTAGTCCTCTTAATTCTTGCTTCTAAAGCATACGCAAACAGAAATTTCAATGTACAATGATGTTTTTAAAAAAACGGTCAAAATGTGCTCCACTCGGGCTGAAAACGCTTGTTCGGAACATTTCCTTAATGTTGACTATAAATCATAAACTAAGCATTTTTCAGCTGAAATAATGAATGTAGTCCTCTTAATTCTTGCTTCTAAAGCATACGCAAGCAGAAATTTCAATGTACAATGATGTTTTTAAAAAAAACAGTCAAAATGCGCTCCACTCGGGCTGAAAACGCTGTTGGGGACATTTCATTAATGTTGACTATAAATCATAAACTAAGCATTTTTCAGCTGAAATAATGAATGTAGTCCTCTTAATTCTTGCTTCTAAAGCATACGCAAGCAGAAATTTCAATGTACAATGATGTTTTTAAAAAAAACAGTCAAAATGCGCTCCACTCGGGCTGAAAACGCTGTTGGGGACATTTCATTAATGTTGACTACAAATCAAAAACTAAGCATTTTTCAGCTGAAATAATGAATGTAGTCCTCTTAATTCTTGCTTCTAAAGCATACGCAAGCAGAAATTTCAATGTACAATGATGTTTTTAAAAAAAACAGTCAAAATGTGCTCCACTCGGGCTGAAAACGCTGTTGGGGACATTTCATTAATGTTGACTACAAATCAAAAACTAAGCATTTTTCAGCTGAAATAATGAATGTAGTCCTCTTAATTCTTGCTTCTAAAGCATTCGCAAGCAGAAATTTCAATGTACAATGATGTTTTTAAAAAAACAGTCAAAATGTGCTCCACTCGGGCTGAAAACGCTGTTGGGGACATTTCATTAATGTTGACTATAAATCATAAACTAAGCATTTTTCAGCTGAAATAATGAATGTAGTCCTCTTAATTCTTGCTTCTAAAGCATACGCAAGCAGAAATTTAAATGTACAATGATGTTTTTAAAAAAACAGTCAAAATGTGCTCCACTCGGGCTGAAAACGCTTGTTCGGAACATTTCCTTAATGTTGACTATAAATCATAAACTAAGCATTTTTCAGCTGAAATAATGAATGTAGTCCTCTTAATTCTTGCTTCTAAAGCATACGCAAGCAGAAATTTCAATGTACAATGATGTTTTTAAAAAAAACAGTCAAAATGCGCTCCACTCGGGCTGAAAACGCTGTTGGGGACATTTCATTAATGTTGACTATAAATCATAAACTAAGCATTTTTCAGCTGAAATAATGAATGTAGTCCTCTTAATTCTTGCTTCTAAAGCATACGCAAGCAGAAATTTCAATGTACAATGATGTTTTTAAAAAAACGGTCAAAATGTGCTCCACTCGGGCTGAAAACGCTTGTTCGGAACATTTCCTTAATGTTGACTATAAATCATAAACTAAGCATTTTTCAGCTGAAATAATGAATGTAGTCCTCTTAATTCTTGCTTCTAAAGCATACGCAAGCAGAAATGTCAATGTACAATGATGTTTTTAAAAAAAACAGTCAAAATGTGCTCCACTCGGGCTGAAAACGCTGTTGGGGACATTTCATTAATGTTGACTACAAATCAAAAACTAAGCATTTTTCAGCTGAAATAATGAATGTAGTCCTCTTAATTCTTGCTTCTAAAGCATTCGCAAGCAGAAATTTCAATGTACAATGATGTTTTTAAAAAAACAGTCAAAATGTGCTCCACTCGGGCTGAAAACGCTGTTGGGGACATTTCATTAATGTTGACTATAAATCATAAACTAAGCATTTTTCAGCTGAAATAATGAATGTAGTCCTCTTAATTCTTGCTTCTAAAGCATACGCAAGCAGAAATTTCAATGTACAATGATGTTTTTAAAAAAACGGTCAAAATGTGCTCCACTCGGGCTGAAAACGCTTGTTTGGGACATTACATTAATGTTGACTATAAATTATAAACTAAGTATTTTTCAGCTGAAATAATGAATGTAGTCCTCTTAATTCTTGCTTCTAAAGCATACGCAAACAGAAATTTCAATGTACAATGATGTTTTTAAAAAAACGGTCAAAATGTGCTCCACTCGGGCTGAAAACGCTTGTTCGGAACATTTCCTTAATGTTGACTATAAATCATAAACTAAGCATTTTTCAGCTGAAATAATGAATGTAGTCCTCTTAATTCTTGCTTCTAAAGCATACGCAAGCAGAAATTTCAATGTACAATGATGTTTTTAAAAAAAACAGTCAAAATGCGCTCCACTCGGGCTGAAAACGCTGTTGGGGACATTTCATTAATGTTGACTACAAATCAAAAACTAAGCATTTTTCAGCTGAAATAATGAATGTAGTCCTCTTAATTCTTGCTTCTAAAGCATACGCAAGCAGAAATTTCAATGTACAATGATGTTTTTAAAAAAAACAGTCAAAATGCGCTCCACTCGGGCTGAAAACGCTGTTGGGGACATTTCATTAATGTTGACTACAAATCAAAAACTAAGCATTTTTCAGCTGAAATAATGAATGTAGTCCTCTTAATTCTTGCTTCTAAAGCATACGCAAGCAGAAATTTCAATGTACAATGATGTTTTTAAAAAAAGGGTCAAAATGTGCTCCACTCGGGCTGAAAACGCTTGTTTGGAACATTTCATTAATGTTGACTATAAATCATAAACTAAGCATTTTTCAGCTGAAATAATGAATGTAGTCCTCTTAATTCTTGCTTCTAAAGCATACGCAAGCAGAAATTTCAATGTACAATGATGTTTTTAAAAAAACAGTCAAAATGTGCTCCACTCGGGCTGAAAACGCTTGTTTGGGACATGACATTAATGTTGACTATAAATCATAAACTAAGCATTTTTCAGCTGAAATAATGAATGTAGTCCTCTTAATTCTTGCTTCTAAAGCATACGCAAGCAGAAATTTCAATGTACAATGATGTTTTTAAAAAAACAGTCAAAATGTGCTCCACTCGGGCTGAAAACGCTTGTTTGGGACATGACATTAATGTTGACTATAAATCATAAACTAAGCATTTTTCAGCTGAAATAATGAATGTAGTCCTCTTAATTCTTGCTTCTAAAGCATACGCAAGCAGAAATTTCAATGTACAATGATGTTTTTAAAAAAAGGGTCAAAATGTGCTCCACTCGGGCTGAAAACGCTGTTGGGGACATTTCATTAATGTTGACTACAAATCAAAAACTAAGCATTTTTCAGCTGAAATAATGAATGTAGTCCTCTTAATTCTTGCTTCTAAAGCATTCGCAAGCAGAAATTTCAATGTACAATGATGTTTTTAAAAAAACAGTCAAAATGTGCTCCACTCGGGCTGAAAACGCTGTTGGGGACATTTCATTAATGTTGACTATAAATCATAAACTAAGCATTTTTCAGCTGAAATAATGAATGTAGTCCTCTTAATTCTTGCTTCTAAAGCATACGCAAGCAGAAATTTCAATGTACAATGATGTTTTTAAAAAAACGGTCAAAATGTGCTCCACTCGGGCTGAAAACGCTTGTTTGGGACATTACATTAATGTTGACTATAAATCATAAACTAAGCATTTTTCAGCTGAAATAATGAATGTAGTCCTCTTAATTCTTGCTTCTAAAGCATACGCAAACAGAAATTTCAATGTACAATGATGTTTTTTAAAAAACGGTCAAAATGTGCTCCACTCGGGCTGAAAACGCTTGTTCGGAACATTTCCTTAATGTTGACTATAAATCATAAACTAAGCATTTTTCAGCTGAAATAATGAATGTAGTCCTCTTAATTCTTGCTTCTAAAGCATACGCAAGCAGAAATTTCAATGTACAATGATGTTTTTAAAAAAAACAGTCAAAATGCGCTCCACTCGGGCTGAAAACGCTGTTGGGGACATTTCATTAATGTTGACTACAAATCAAAAACTAAGCATTTTTCAGCTGAAATAATGAATGTAGTCCTCTTAATTCTTGCTTCTAAAGCATACGCAAGCAGAAATTTCAATGTACAATGATGTTTTTAAAAAAAGGGTCAAAATGTGCTCCACTCGGGCTGAAAACGCTTGTTTGGAACATTTCATTAATGTTGACTATAAATCATAAACTAAGCATTTTTCAGCTGAAATAATGAATGTAGTCCTCTTAATTCTTGCTTCTAAAGCATACGCAAGCAGAAATTTCAATGTACAATGATGTTTTTAAAAAAAGGGTCAAAATGTGCTCCACTCGGGCTGAAAACGCTTGTTTGGAACATTTCATTAATGTTGACTATAAATCATAAACTAAGCATTTTTCAGCTGAAATAATGAATGTAGTCCTCTTAATTCTTGCTTCTAAAGCATACGCAAGCAGAAATTTCAATGTACAATGATGTTTTTAAAAAAACAGTCAAAATGTGCTCCACTCGGGCTGAAAACGCTTGTTTGGGACATGACATTAATGTTGACTATAAATCATAAACTAAGCATTTTTCAGCTGAAATAATGAATGTAGTCCTCTTAATTCTTGCTTCTAAAGCATACGCAAGCAGAAATTTCAATGTACAATGATGTTTTTAAAAAAAGGGTCAAAATGTGCTCCACTCGGGCTGAAAACGCTGTTGGGGACATTTCATTAATGTTGACTACAAATCAAAAACCAAGCATTTTTCAGCTGAAATAATGAATGTAGTCCTCTTAATTCTTGCTTCTAAAGCATACGCAAGCAGAAATTTCAATGTACAATGATGTTTTTAAAAAAACGGTCAAAATGTGCTCCACTCGGGCTGAAAACGCTTGTTTGGGACATTACATTAATGTTGACTATAAATCATAAACTAAGCATTTTTCAGCTGAAATAATGAATGTAGTCCTCTTAATTCTTGCTTCTAAAGCATACGCAAACAGAAATTTCAATGTACAATGATGTTTTTTAAAAAACGGTCAAAATGTGCTCCACTCGGGCTGAAAACGCTTGTTCGGAACATTTCCTTAATGTTGACTATAAATCATAAACTAAGCATTTTTCAGCTGAAATAATGAATGTAGTCCTCTTAATTCTTGCTTCTAAAGCATACGCAAGCAGAAATTTCAATGTACAATGATGTTTTTAAAAAAAACAGTCAAAATGCGCTCCACTCGGGCTGAAAACGCTGTTGGGGACATTTCATTAATGTTGACTACAAATCAAAAACTAAGCATTTTTCAGCTGAAATAATGAATGTAGTCCTCTTAATTCTTGCTTCTAAAGCATACGCAAGCAGAAATTTCAATGTACAATGATGTTTTTAAAAAAAGGGTCAAAATGTGCTCCACTCGGGCTGAAAACGCTTGTTTGGAACATTTCATTAATGTTGACTATAAATCATAAACTAAGCATTTTTCAGCTGAAATAATGAATGTAGTCCTCTTAATTCTTGCTTCTAAAGCATACGCAAGCAGAAATTTCAATGTACAATGATGTTTTTAAAAAAAGGGTCAAAATGTGCTCCACTCGGGCTGAAAACGCTTGTTTGGAACATTTCCTTAATGTTGACTATAAATCATAAACTAAGCATTTTTCAGCTGAAATAATGAATGTAGTCCTCTTAATTCGTGCTTCTAAAGCATACGCAAGCAGAAATTTCAATGTACAATGATGTTTTTAAAAAAACAGTCAAAATGTGCTCCACTCGGGCTGAAAACGCTTGTTTGGGACATGACATTAATGTTGACTATAAATCATAAACTAAGCATTTTTCAGCTGAAATAATGAATGTAGTCCTCTTAATTCTTGCTTCTAAAGCATACGCAAGCAGAAATTTCAATGTACAATGATGTTTTTAAAAAAACAGTCAAAATGTGCTCCACTCGGGCTGAAAACGCTTGTTTGGGACATGACATTAATGTTGACTATAAATCATAAACTAAGCATTTTTCAGCTGAAATAATGAATGTAGTCCTCTTAATTCTTGCTTCTAAAGCATACGCAAGCAGAAATTTCAATGTACAATGATGTTTTTAAAAAAACAGTCAAAATGTGCTCCACTCGGGCTGAAAACGCTGTTGGGGACATTTCATTAATGTTGACTATAAATCATAAACTAAGCATTTTTCAGCTGAAATAATGAATGTAGTCCTCTTAATTCTTGCTTCTAAAGCATACGCAAGCAGAAATTTCAATGTACAATGATGTTTTTAAAAAAACAGTCAAAATGTGCTCCACTCGGGCTGAAAACGCTGTTGGGGACATTTCATTAATGTTGACTATAAATCATAAACTAAGCATTTTTCAGCTGAAATAATGAATGTAGTCCTCTTAATTCTTGCTTCTAAAGCATACGCAAGCAGAAATTTCAATGTACAATGATGTTTTTCAAAAAACAGTCAAAATGTGCTCCACTCGGGCTGAAAACGCTTGTTTGGGACATTAGATTAATGTTGACTATAAATCATAAACTAAGCATTTTTCAGCTGAAATAATGAATGTAGTCCTCTTAATTCTTGCTTCTAAAGCATACGCAAACAGAAATTTCAATGTACAATGATGTTTTTAAAAAAACGGTCAAAATGTGCTCCACTCGGGCTGAAAACGCTTGTTCGGAACATTTCCTTAATGTTGACTATAAATCATAAACTAAGCATTTTTCAGCTGAAATAATGAATGTAGTCCTCTTAATTCTTGCTTCTAAAGCATACGCAAGCAGAAATTTCAATGTACAATGATGTTTTTAAAAAAAACAGTCAAAATGCGCTCCACTCGGGCTGAAAACGCTGTTGGGGACATTTCATTAATGTTGACTATAAATCATAAACTAAGCATTTTTCAGCTGAAATAATGAATGTAGTCCTCTTAATTCTTGCTTCTAAAGCATACGCAAGCAGAAATTTCAATGTACAATGATGTTTTTAAAAAAAACAGTCAAAATGCGCTCCACTCGGGCTGAAAACGCTGTTGGGGACATTTCATTAATGTTGACTACAAATCAAAAACTAAGCATTTTTCAGCTGAAATAATGAATGTAGTCCTCTTAATTCTTGCTTCTAAAGCATACGCAAGCAGAAATTTCAATGTACAATGATGTTTTTAAAAAAAACAGTCAAAATGTGCTCCACTCGGGCTGAAAACGCTTGTTTGGGACATGACATTAATGTTGACTATAAATCATAAACTAAGCATTTTTCAGCTGAAATAATGAATGTAGTCCTCTTAATTCTTGCTTCTAAAGCATACGCAAGCAGAAATTTCAATGTACAATGATGTTTTTAAAAAAACAGTCAAAATGTGCTCCACTCGGGCTGAAAACGCTTGTTTGGGACATGACATTAATGTTGACTATAAATCATAAACTAAGCATTTTTCAGCTGAAATAATGAATGTAGTCCTCTTAATTCTTGCTTCTAAAGCATACGCAAGCAGAAATTTCAATGTACAATGATGTTTTTAAAAAAACAGTCAAAATGTGCTCCACTCGGGCTGAAAACGCTGTTGGGGACATTTCATTAATGTTGACTATAAATCATAAACTAAGCATTTTTCAGCTGAAATAATGAATGTAGTCCTCTTAATTCTTGCTTCTAAAGCATACGCAAGCAGAAATTTCAATGTACAATGATGTTTTTAAAAAAACAGTCAAAATGTGCTCCACTCGGGCTGAAAACGCTGTTGGGGACATTTCATTAATGTTGACTATAAATCATAAACTAAGCATTTTTCAGCTGAAATAATGAATGTAGTCCTCTTAATTCTTGCTTCTAAAGCATACGCAAGCAGAAATTTCAATGTACAATGATGTTTTTCAAAAAACAGTCAAAATGTGCTCCACTCGGGCTGAAAACGCTTGTTTGGGACATTAGATTAATGTTGACTATAAATCATAAACTAAGCATTTTTCAGCTGAAATAATGAATGTAGTCCTCTTAATTCTTGCTTCTAAAGCATACGCAAACAGAAATTTCAATGTACAATGATGTTTTTAAAAAAACGGTCAAAATGTGCTCCACTCGGGCTGAAAACGCTTGTTCGGAACATTTCCTTAATGTTGACTATAAATCATAAACTAAGCATTTTTCAGCTGAAATAATGAATGTAGTCCTCTTAATTCTTGCTTCTAAAGCATACGCAAGCAGAAATTTCAATGTACAATGATGTTTTTAAAAAAAACAGTCAAAATGCGCTCCACTCGGGCTGAAAACGCTGTTGGGGACATTTCATTAATGTTGACTATAAATCATAAACTAAGCATTTTTCAGCTGAAATAATGAATGTAGTCCTCTTAATTCTTGCTTCTAAAGCATACGCAAGCAGAAATTTCAATGTACAATGATGTTTTTAAAAAAAACAGTCAAAATGCGCTCCACTCGGGCTGAAAACGCTGTTGGGGACATTTCATTAATGTTGACTACAAATCAAAAACTAAGCATTTTTCAGCTGAAATAATGAATGTAGTCCTCTTAATTCTTGCTTCTAAAGCATACGCAAGCAGAAATTTCAATGTACAATGATGTTTTTAAAAAAAACAGTCAAAATGTGCTCCACTCGGGCTGAAAACGCTGTTGGGGACATTTCATTAATGTTGACTACAAATCAAAAACTAAGCATTTTTCAGCTGAAATAATGAATGTAGTCCTCTTAATTCTTGCTTCTAAAGCATTCGCAAGCAGAAATTTCAATGTACAATGATGTTTTTAAAAAAACAGTCAAAATGTGCTCCACTCGGGCTGAAAACGCTGTTGGGGACATTTCATTAATGTTGACTATAAATCATAAACTAAGCATTTTTCAGCTGAAATAATGAATGTAGTCCTCTTAATTCTTGCTTCTAAAGCATACGCAAGCAGAAATTTAAATGTACAATGATGTTTTTAAAAAAACAGTCAAAATGTGCTCCACTCGGGCTGAAAACGCTTGTTCGGAACATTTCCTTAATGTTGACTATAAATCATAAACTAAGCATTTTTCAGCTGAAATAATGAATGTAGTCCTCTTAATTCTTGCTTCTAAAGCATACGCAAGCAGAAATTTCAATGTACAATGATGTTTTTAAAAAAAACAGTCAAAATGCGCTCCACTCGGGCTGAAAACGCTGTTGGGGACATTTCATTAATGTTGACTATAAATCATAAACTAAGCATTTTTCAGCTGAAATAATGAATGTAGTCCTCTTAATTCTTGCTTCTAAAGCATACGCAAGCAGAAATTTCAATGTACAATGATGTTTTTAAAAAAACGGTCAAAATGTGCTCCACTCGGGCTGAAAACGCTTGTTCGGAACATTTCCTTAATGTTGACTATAAATCATAAACTAAGCATTTTTCAGCTGAAATAATGAATGTAGTCCTCTTAATTCTTGCTTCTAAAGCATACGCAAGCAGAAATTTCAATGTACAATGATGTTTTTAAAAAAAACAGTCAAAATGTGCTCCACTCGGGCTGAAAACGCTGTTGGGGACATTTCATTAATGTTGACTACAAATCAAAAACTAAGCATTTTTCAGCTGAAATAATGAATGTAGTCCTCTTAATTCTTGCTTCTAAAGCATTCGCAAGCAGAAATTTCAATGTACAATGATGTTTTTAAAAAAACAGTCAAAATGTGCTCCACTCGGGCTGAAAACGCTGTTGGGGACATTTCATTAATGTTGACTATAAATCATAAACTAAGCATTTTTCAGCTGAAATAATGAATGTAGTCCTCTTAATTCTTGCTTCTAAAGCATACGCAAGCAGAAATTTCAATGTACAATGATGTTTTTAAAAAAACGGTCAAAATGTGCTCCACTCGGGCTGAAAACGCTTGTTTGGGACATTACATTAATGTTGACTATAAATCATAAACTAAGCATTTTTCAGCTGAAATAATGAATGTAGTCCTCTTAATTCTTGCTTCTAAAGCATACGCAAACAGAAATTTCAATGTACAATGATGTTTTTTAAAAAACGGTCAAAATGTGCTCCACTCGGGCTGAAAACGCTTGTTCGGAACATTTCCTTAATGTTGACTATAAATCATAAACTAAGCATTTTTCAGCTGAAATAATGAATGTAGTCCTCTTAATTCTTGCTTCTAAAGCATACGCAAGCAGAAATTTCAATGTACAATGATGTTTTTAAAAAAAACAGTCAAAATGCGCTCCACTCGGGCTGAAAACGCTGTTGGGGACATTTCATTAATGTTGACTACAAATCAAAAACTAAGCATTTTTCAGCTGAAATAATGAATGTAGTCCTCTTAATTCTTGCTTCTAAAGCATACGCAAGCAGAAATTTCAATGTACAATGATGTTTTTAAAAAAAGGGTCAAAATGTGCTCCACTCGGGCTGAAAACGCTTGTTTGGAACATTTCATTAATGTTGACTATAAATCATAAACTAAGCATTTTTCAGCTGAAATAATGAATGTAGTCCTCTTAATTCTTGCTTCTAAAGCATACGCAAGCAGAAATTTCAATGTACAATGATGTTTTTAAAAAAACAGTCAAAATGTGCTCCACTCGGGCTGAAAACGCTTGTTTGGGACATGACATTAATGTTGACTATAAATCATAAACTAAGCATTTTTCAGCTGAAATAATGAATGTAGTCCTCTTAATTCTTGCTTCTAAAGCATACGCAAGCAGAAATTTCAATGTACAATGATGTTTTTAAAAAAACAGTCAAAATGTGCTCCACTCGGGCTGAAAACGCTTGTTTGGGACATTACATTAATGTTGACTATAAATCATAAACTAAGCATTTTTCAGCTGAAATAATGAATGTAGTCCTCTTAATTCTTGCTTCTAAAGCATACGCAAAAAGAAATTTCAATGTACAATGATGTTTTTTAGAAAACGGTCAAAATGTGCTCCACTCGGGCTGAAAACGCTTGTTCGGAACATTTCCTTAATGTTGACTATAAATCATAAACTAAGCATTTTTCAGCTGAAATAATGAATGTAGTCCTCTTAATTCTTGCTTCTAAAGCATACGCAAGCAGAAATTTCAATGTACAATGATGTTTTTAAAAAAAACAGTCAAAATGCGCTCCACTCGGGCTGAAAACGCTGTTGGGGACATTTCATTAATGTTGACTACAAATCAAAAACTAAGCATTTTTCAGCTGAAATAATGAATGTAGTCCTCTTAATTCTTGCTTCTAAAGCATACGCAAGCAGAAATTTCAATGTACAATGATGTTTTTAAAAAAAGGGTCAAAATGTGCTCCACTCGGGCTGAAAACGCTTGTTTGGAACATTTCATTAATGTTGACTATAAATCATAAACTAAGCATTTTTCAGCTGAAATAATGAATGTAGTCCTCTTAATTCTTGCTTCTAAAGCATACGCAAGCAGAAATTTCAATGTACAATGATGTTTTTAAAAAAACAGTCAAAATGTGCTCCACTCGGGCTGAAAACGCTGTTGGGGACATGACATTAATGTTGACTATAAATCATAAACTAAGCATTTTTCAGCTGAAATAATGAATGTAGTCCTCTTAATTCTTGCTTCTAAAGCATACGCAAGCAGAAATTTCAATGTACAATGATGTTTTTAAAAAAAGGGTCAAAATGTGCTCCACTCGGGCTGAAAACGCTGTTGGGGACATTTCATTAATGTTGACTATAAATCATAAACTAAGCATTTTTCAGCTGAAATAATGAATGTAGTCCTCTTAATTCTTGCTTCTAAAGCATACGCAAGCAGAAATTTCAATGTACAATGATGTTTTTAAAAAAACAGTCAAAATGTGCTCCACTCGGGCTGAAAACGCTTGTTTGGGACATGACATTAATGTTGACTATAAATCATAAACTAAGCATTTTTCAGCTGAAATAATGAATGTAGTCCTCTTAATTCTTGCTTCTAAAGCATACGCAAGCAGAAATTTCAATGTACAATGATGTTTTTAAAAAAAGGGTCAAAATGTGCTCCACTCGGGCTGAAAACGCTTGTTTGGAACATTTCATTAATGTTGACTATAAATCATAAACTAAGCATTTTTCAGCTGAAATAATGAATGTAGTCCTCTTAATTCTTGCTTCTAAAGCATACGCAAGCAGAAATTTCAATGTACAATGATGTTTTTAAAAAAAGGGTCAAAATGTGCTCCACTCGGGCTGAAAACGCTTGTTTGGAACATTTCATTAATGTTGACTATAAATCATAAACTAAGCATTTTTCAGCTGAAATAATGAATGTAGTCCTCTTAATTCTTGCTTCTAAAGCATACGCAAGCAGAAATTTCAATGTACAATGATGTTTTTAAAAAAACAGTCAAAATGTGCTCCACTCGGGCTGAAAACGCTGTTGGGGACATTTCATTAATGTTGACTATAAATCATAAACTAAGCATTTTTCAGCTGAAATAATGAATGTAGTCCTCTTAATTCTTGCTTCTAAAGCATACGCAAGCAGAAATTTCAATGTACAATGATGTTTTTAAAAAAAACGGTCAAAATGTGCTCCACTCGGGCTGAAAACGCTTGTTTGGGACATTACATTAATGTTGACTATAAATCATAAACTAAGCATTTTTCAGCTGAAATAATGAATGTAGTCCTCTTAATTCTTGCTTCTAAAGCATACGCAAACAGAAATTTCAATGTACAATGATGTTTTTAAAAAAACGGTCAAAATGTGCTCCACTCGGGCTGAAAACGCTTGTTCGGAACATTTCCTTAATGTTGACTATAAATCATAAACTAAGCATTTTTCAGCTGAAATAATGAATGTAGTCCTCTTAATTCTTGCTTCTAAAGCATACGCAAGCAGAAATTTCAATGTACAATGATGTTTTTAAAAAAAACAGTCAAAATGCGCTCCACTCGGGCTGAAAACGCTGTTGGGGACATTTCATTAATGTTGACTACAAATCAAAAACTAAGCATTTTTCAGCTGAAATAATGAATGTAGTCCTCTTAATTCTTGCTTCTAAAGCATACGCAAGCAGAAATTTCAATGTACAATGATGTTTTTAAAAAAAACAGTCAAAATGCGCTCCACTCGGGCTGAAAACGCTGTTGGGGACATTTCATTAATGTTGACTACAAATCAAAAACTAAGCATTTTTCAGCTGAAATAATGAATGTAGTCCTCTTAATTCTTGCTTCTAAAGCATTCGCAAGCAGAAATTTCAATGTACAATGATGTTTTTAAAAAAACAGTCAAAATGTGCTCCACTCGGGCTGAAAACGCTGTTGGGGACATTTCATTAATGTTGACTATAAATCATAAACTAAGCATTTTTCAGCTGAAATAATGAATGTAGTCCTCTTAATTCTTGCTTCTAAAGCATACGCAAGCAGAAATTTCAATGTACAATGATGTTTTTAAAAAAACGGTCAAAATGTGCTCCACTCGGGCTGAAAACGCTTGTTTGGGACATTACATTAATGTTGACTATAAATCATAAACTAAGCATTTTTCAGCTGAAATAATGAATGTAGTCCTCTTAATTCTTGCTTCTAAAGCATACGCAAACAGAAATTTCAATGTACAATGATGTTTTTTAAAAAACGGTCAAAATGTGCTCCACTCGGGCTGAAAACGCTTGTTCGGAACATTTCCTTAATGTTGACTATAAATCATAAACTAAGCATTTTTCAGCTGAAATAATGAATGTAGTCCTCTTAATTCTTGCTTCTAAAGCATACGCAAGCAGAAATTTCAATGTACAATGATGTTTTTAAAAAAAACAGTCAAAATGCGCTCCACTCGGGCTGAAAACGCTGTTGGGGACATTTCATTAATGTTGACTACAAATCAAAAACTAAGCATTTTTCAGCTGAAATAATGAATGTAGTCCTCTTAATTCTTGCTTCTAAAGCATACGCAAGCAGAAATTTCAATGTACAATGATGTTTTTAAAAAAAGGGTCAAAATGTGCTCCACTCGGGCTGAAAACGCTTGTTTGGAACATTTCATTAATGTTGACTATAAATCATAAACTAAGCATTTTTCAGCTGAAATAATGAATGTAGTCCTCTTAATTCTTGCTTCTAAAGCATACGCAAGCAGAAATTTCAATGTACAATGATGTTTTTAAAAAAAGGGTCAAAATGTGCTCCACTCGGGCTGAAAACGCTTGTTTGGAACATTTCATTAATGTTGACTATAAATCATAAACTAAGCATTTTTCAGCTGAAATAATGAATGTAGTCCTCTTAATTCTTGCTTCTAAAGCATACGCAAGCAGAAATTTCAATGTACAATGATGTTTTTAAAAAAACAGTCAAAATGTGCTCCACTCGGGCTGAAAACGCTGTTGGGGACATGACATTAATGTTGACTATAAATCATAAACTAAGCATTTTTCAGCTGAAATAATGAATGTAGTCCTCTTAATTCTTGCTTCTAAAGCATACGCAAGCAGAAATTTCAATGTACAATGATGTTTTTAAAAAAAGGGTCAAAATGTGCTCCACTCGGGCTGAAAACGCTGTTGGGGACATTTCATTAATGTTGACTATAAATCATAAACTAAGCATTTTTCAGCTGAAATAATGAATGTAGTCCTCTTAATTCTTGCTTCTAAAGCATACGCAAGCAGAAATTTCAATGTACAATGATGTTTTTAAAAAAACAGTCAAAATGTGCTCCACTCGGGCTGAAAACGCTTGTTTGGGACATGACATTAATGTTGACTATAAATCATAAACTAAGCATTTTTCAGCTGAAATAATGAATGTAGTCCTCTTAATTCTTGCTTCTAAAGCATACGCAAGCAGAAATTTCAATGTACAATGATGTTTTTAAAAAAAGGGTCAAAATGTGCTCCACTCGGGCTGAAAACGCTTGTTTGGAACATTTCATTAATGTTGACTATAAATCATAAACTAAGCATTTTTCAGCTGAAATAATGAATGTAGTCCTCTTAATTCTTGCTTCTAAAGCATACGCAAGCAGAAATTTCAATGTACAATGATGTTTTTAAAAAAAGGGTCAAAATGTGCTCCACTCGGGCTGAAAACGCTTGTTTGGAACATTTCATTAATGTTGACTATAAATCATAAACTAAGCATTTTTCAGCTGAAATAATGAATGTAGTCCTCTTAATTCTTGCTTCTAAAGCATACGCAAGCAGAAATTTCAATGTACAATGATGTTTTTAAAAAAACAGTCAAAATGTGCTCCACTCGGGCTGAAAACGCTGTTGGGGACATTTCATTAATGTTGACTATAAATCATAAACTAAGCATTTTTCAGCTGAAATAATGAATGTAGTCCTCTTAATTCTTGCTTCTAAAGCATACGCAAGCAGAAATTTCAATGTACAATGATGTTTTTAAAAAAAACGGTCAAAATGTGCTCCACTCGGGCTGAAAACGCTTGTTTGGGACATTACATTAATGTTGACTATAAATCATAAACTAAGCATTTTTCAGCTGAAATAATGAATGTAGTCCTCTTAATTCTTGCTTCTAAAGCATACGCAAACAGAAATTTCAATGTACAATGATGTTTTTAAAAAAACGGTCAAAATGTGCTCCACTCGGGCTGAAAACGCTTGTTCGGAACATTTCCTTAATGTTGACTATAAATCATAAACTAAGCATTTTTCAGCTGAAATAATGAATGTAGTCCTCTTAATTCTTGCTTCTAAAGCATACGCAAGCAGAAATTTCAATGTACAATGATGTTTTTAAAAAAAACAGTCAAAATGCGCTCCACTCGGGCTGAAAACGCTGTTGGGGACATTTCATTAATGTTGACTACAAATCAAAAACTAAGCATTTTTCAGCTGAAATAATGAATGTAGTCCTCTTAATTCTTGCTTCTAAAGCATACGCAAGCAGAAATTTCAATGTACAATGATGTTTTTAAAAAAAACAGTCAAAATGCGCTCCACTCGGGCTGAAAACGCTGTTGGGGACATTTCATTAATGTTGACTACAAATCAAAAACTAAGCATTTTTCAGCTGAAATAATGAATGTAGTCCTCTTAATTCTTGCTTCTAAAGCATTCGCAAGCAGAAATTTCAATGTACAATGATGTTTTTAAAAAAACAGTCAAAATGTGCTCCACTCGGGCTGAAAACGCTGTTGGGGACATTTCATTAATGTTGACTATAAATCATAAACTAAGCATTTTTCAGCTGAAATAATGAATGTAGTCCTCTTAATTCTTGCTTCTAAAGCATACGCAAGCAGAAATTTCAATGTACAATGATGTTTTTAAAAAAACGGTCAAAATGTGCTCCACTCGGGCTGAAAACGCTTGTTTGGGACATTACATTAATGTTGACTATAAATCATAAACTAAGCATTTTTCAGCTGAAATAATGAATGTAGTCCTCTTAATTCTTGCTTCTAAAGCATACGCAAACAGAAATTTCAATGTACAATGATGTTTTTTAAAAAACGGTCAAAATGTGCTCCACTCGGGCTGAAAACGCTTGTTCGGAACATTTCCTTAATGTTGACTATAAATCATAAACTAAGCATTTTTCAGCTGAAATAATGAATGTAGTCCTCTTAATTCTTGCTTCTAAAGCATACGCAAGCAGAAATTTCAATGTACAATGATGTTTTTAAAAAAAACAGTCAAAATGCGCTCCACTCGGGCTGAAAACGCTGTTGGGGACATTTCATTAATGTTGACTACAAATCAAAAACTAAGCATTTTTCAGCTGAAATAATGAATGTAGTCCTCTTAATTCTTGCTTCTAAAGCATACGCAAGCAGAAATTTCAATGTACAATGATGTTTTTAAAAAAAGGGTCAAAATGTGCTCCACTCGGGCTGAAAACGCTTGTTTGGAACATTTCATTAATGTTGACTATAAATCATAAACTAAGCATTTTTCAGCTGAAATAATGAATGTAGTCCTCTTAATTCTTGCTTCTAAAGCATACGCAAGCAGAAATTTCAATGTACAATGATGTTTTTAAAAAAAGGGTCAAAATGTGCTCCACTCGGGCTGAAAACGCTTGTTTGGAACATTTCATTAATGTTGACTATAAATCATAAACTAAGCATTTTTCAGCTGAAATAATGAATGTAGTCCTCTTAATTCTTGCTTCTAAAGCATACGCAAGCAGAAATTTCAATGTACAATGATGTTTTTAAAAAAACAGTCAAAATGTGCTCCACTCGGGCTGAAAACGCTTGTTTGGGACATGACATTAATGTTGACTATAAATCATAAACTAAGCATTTTTCAGCTGAAATAATGAATGTAGTCCTCTTAATTCTTGCTTCTAAAGCATACGCAAGCAGAAATTTCAATGTACAATGATGTTTTTAAAAAAAGGGTCAAAATGTGCTCCACTCGGGCTGAAAACGCTTGTTTGGAACATTTCATTAATGTTGACTATAAATCATAAACTAAGCATTTTTCAGCTGAAATAATGAATGTAGTCCTCTTAATTCTTGCTTCTAAAGCATACGCAAGCAGAAATTTCAATGTACAATGATGTTTTTAAAAAAAGGGTCAAAATGTGCTCCACTCGGGCTGAAAACGCTTGTTTGGAACATTTCCTTAATGTTGACTATAAATCATAAACTAAGCATTTTTCAGCTGAAATAATGAATGTAGTCCTCTTAATTCTTGCTTCTAAAGCATACGCAAACAGAAATTTCAATGTACAATGATGTTTTTAAAAAAACGGTCAAAATGTGCTCCACTCGGGCTGAAAACGCTTGTTCGGAACATTTCCTTAATGTTGACTATAAATCATAAACTAAGCATTTTTCAGCTGAAATAATGAATGTAGTCCTCTTAATTCTTGCTTCTAAAGCATACGCAAACAGAAATTTCAATGTACAATGATGTTTTTAAAAAAAGGGTCAAAATGTGCTCCACTCGGGCTGAAAACGCTTGTTCGGAACATTTCCTTAATGTTGACTATAAATCATAAACTAAGCATTTTTCAGCTGAAATAATGAATGTAGTCCTCTTAATTCTTGCTTCTAAAGCATACGCAAGCAGAAATTTCAATGTACAATGATGTTTTTAAAAAAACAGTCAAAATGTGCTCCACTCGGGCTGAAAACGCTTGTTTGGGACATGACATTAATGTTGACTATAAATCATAAACTAAGCATTTTTCAGCTGAAATAATGAATGTAGTCCTCTTAATTCTTGCTTCTAAAGCATACGCAAGCAGAAATTTCAATGTACAATGATGTTTTTAAAAAAAGGGTCAAAATGTGCTCCACTCGGGCTGAAAACGCTGTTGGGGACATTTCATTAATGTTGACTACAAATCAAAAACTAAGCATTTTTCAGCTGAAATAATGAATGTAGTCCTCTTAATTCTTGCTTCTAAAGCATTCGCAAGCAGAAATTTCAATGTACAATGATGTTTTTAAAAAAACAGTCAAAATGTGCTCCACTCGGGCTGAAAACGCTGTTGGGGACATTTCATTAATGTTGACTATAAATCATAAACTAAGCATTTTTCAGCTGAAATAATGAATGTAGTCCTCTTAATTCTTGCTTCTAAAGCATACGCAAGCAGAAATTTCAATGTACAATGATGTTTTTAAAAAAACGGTCAAAATGTGCTCCACTCGGGCTGAAAACGCTTGTTTGGGACATTACATTAATGTTGACTATAAATCATAAACTAAGCATTTTTCAGCTGAAATAATGAATGTAGTCCTCTTAATTCTTGCTTCTAAAGCATACGCAAACAGAAATTTCAATGTACAATGATGTTTTTTAAAAAACGGTCAAAATGTGCTCCACTCGGGCTGAAAACGCTTGTTCGGAACATTTCCTTAATGTTGACTATAAATCATAAACTAAGCATTTTTCAGCTGAAATAATGAATGTAGTCCTCTTAATTCTTGCTTCTAAAGCATACGCAAGCAGAAATTTCAATGTACAATGATGTTTTTAAAAAAAACAGTCAAAATGCGCTCCACTCGGGCTGAAAACGCTGTTGGGGACATTTCATTAATGTTGACTACAAATCAAAAACTAAGCATTTTTCAGCTGAAATAATGAATGTAGTCCTCTTAATTCTTGCTTCTAAAGCATACGCAAGCAGAAATTTCAATGTACAATGATGTTTTTAAAAAAAGGGTCAAAATGTGCTCCACTCGGGCTGAAAACGCTTGTTTGGAACATTTCATTAATGTTGACTATAAATCATAAACTAAGCATTTTTCAGCTGAAATAATGAATGTAGTCCTCTTAATTCTTGCTTCTAAAGCATACGCAAGCAGAAATTTCAATGTACAATGATGTTTTTAAAAAAAGGGTCAAAATGTGCTCCACTCGGGCTGAAAACGCTTGTTTGGAACATTTCATTAATGTTGACTATAAATCATAAACTAACCATTTTTCAGCTGAAATAATGAATGTAGTCCTCTTAATTCTTGCTTCTAAAGCATACGCAAGCAGAAATTTCAATGTACAATGATGTTTTTAAAAAAACAGTCAAAATGTGCTCCACTCGGGCTGAAAACGCTGTTGGGGACATTTCATTAATGTTGACTATAAATCATAAACTAAGCATTTTTCAGCTGAAATAATGAATGTAGTCCTCTTAATTCTTGCTTCTAAAGCATACGCAAGCAGAAATTTCAATGTACAATGATGTTTTTAAAAAAACGGTCAAAATGTGCTCCACTCGGGCTGAAAACGCTTGTTTGGGACATTACATTAATGTTGACTATAAATCATAAACTAAGCATTTTTCAGCTGAAATAATGAATGTAGTCCTCTTAATTCTTGCTTCTAAAGCATACGCAAACAGAAATTTCAATGTACAATGATGTTTTTAAAAAAACGGTCAAAATGTGCTCCACTCGGGCTGAAAACGCTTGTTCGGAACATTTCCTTAATGTTGACTATAAATCATAAACTAAGCATTTTTCAGCTGAAATAATGAATGTAGTCCTCTTAATTCTTGCTTCTAAAGCATACGCAAGCAGAAATTTCAATGTACAATGATGTTTTTAAAAAAAACAGTCAAAATGCGCTCCACTCGGGCTGAAAACGCTGTTGGGGACATTTCATTAATGTTGACTACAAATCAAAAACTAAGCATTTTTCAGCTGAAATAATGAATGTAGTCCTCTTAATTCTTGCTTCTAAAGCATACGCAAGCAGAAATTTCAATGTACAATGATGTTTTTAAAAAAAACAGTCAAAATGCGCTCCACTCGGGCTGAAAACGCTGTTGGGGACATTTCATTAATGTTGACTACAAATCAAAAACTAAGCATTTTTCAGCTGAAATAATGAATGTAGTCCTCTTAATTCTTGCTTCTAAAGCATACGCAAGCAGAAATTTCAATGTACAATGATGTTTTTAAAAAAAGGGTCAAAATGTGCTCCACTCGGGCTGAAAACGCTTGTTTGGAACATTTCATTAATGTTGACTATAAATCATAAACTAAGCATTTTTCAGCTGAAATAATGAATGTAGTCCTCTTAATTCTTGCTTCTAAAGCATACGCAAGCAGAAATTTCAATGTACAATGATGTTTTTAAAAAAACAGTCAAAATGTGCTCCACTCGGGCTGAAAACGCTTGTTTGGGACATGACATTAATGTTGACTATAAATCATAAACTAAGCATTTTTCAGCTGAAATAATGAATGTAGTCCTCTTAATTCTTGCTTCTAAAGCATACGCAAGCAGAAATTTCAATGTACAATGATGTTTTTAAAAAAACAGTCAAAATGTGCTCCACTCGGGCTGAAAACGCTTGTTTGGGACATGACATTAATGTTGACTATAAATCATAAACTAAGCATTTTTCAGCTGAAATAATGAATGTAGTCCTCTTAATTCTTGCTTCTAAAGCATACGCAAGCAGAAATTTCAATGTACAATGATGTTTTTAAAAAAAGGGTCAAAATGTGCTCCACTCGGGCTGAAAACGCTGTTGGGGACATTTCATTAATGTTGACTACAAATCAAAAACTAAGCATTTTTCAGCTGAAATAATGAATGTAGTCCTCTTAATTCTTGCTTCTAAAGCATTCGCAAGCAGAAATTTCAATGTACAATGATGTTTTTAAAAAAACAGTCAAAATGTGCTCCACTCGGGCTGAAAACGCTGTTGGGGACATTTCATTAATGTTGACTATAAATCATAAACTAAGCATTTTTCAGCTGAAATAATGAATGTAGTCCTCTTAATTCTTGCTTCTAAAGCATACGCAAGCAGAAATTTCAATGTACAATGATGTTTTTAAAAAAACGGTCAAAATGTGCTCCACTCGGGCTGAAAACGCTTGTTTGGGACATTACATTAATGTTGACTATAAATCATAAACTAAGCATTTTTCAGCTGAAATAATGAATGTAGTCCTCTTAATTCTTGCTTCTAAAGCATACGCAAACAGAAATTTCAATGTACAATGATGTTTTTTAAAAAACGGTCAAAATGTGCTCCACTCGGGCTGAAAACGCTTGTTCGGAACATTTCCTTAATGTTGACTATAAATCATAAACTAAGCATTTTTCAGCTGAAATAATGAATGTAGTCCTCTTAATTCTTGCTTCTAAAGCATACGCAAGCAGAAATTTCAATGTACAATGATGTTTTTAAAAAAAACAGTCAAAATGCGCTCCACTCGGGCTGAAAACGCTGTTGGGGACATTTCATTAATGTTGACTACAAATCAAAAACTAAGCATTTTTCAGCTGAAATAATGAATGTAGTCCTCTTAATTCTTGCTTCTAAAGCATACGCAAGCAGAAATTTCAATGTACAATGATGTTTTTAAAAAAAGGGTCAAAATGTGCTCCACTCGGGCTGAAAACGCTTGTTTGGAACATTTCATTAATGTTGACTATAAATCATAAACTAAGCATTTTTCAGCTGAAATAATGAATGTAGTCCTCTTAATTCTTGCTTCTAAAGCATACGCAAGCAGAAATTTCAATGTACAATGATGTTTTTAAAAAAAGGGTCAAAATGTGCTCCACTCGGGCTGAAAACGCTTGTTTGGAACATTTCATTAATGTTGACTATAAATCATAAACTAAGCATTTTTCAGCTGAAATAATGAATGTAGTCCTCTTAATTCTTGCTTCTAAAGCATACGCAAGCAGAAATTTCAATGTACAATGATGTTTTTAAAAAAACGGTCAAAATGTGCTCCACTCGGGCTGAAAACGCTTGTTTGGGACATTACATTAATGTTGACTATAAATCATAAACTAAGCATTTTTCAGCTGAAATAATGAATGTAGTCCTCTTAATTCTTGCTTCTAAAGCATACGCAAACAGAAATTTCAATGTACAATGATGTTTTTAAAAAAACGGTCAAAATGTGCTCCACTCGGGCTGAAAACGCTTGTTCGGAACATTTCCTTAATGTTGACTATAAATCATAAACTAAGCATTTTTCAGCTGAAATAATGAATGTAGTCCTCTTAATTCTTGCTTCTAAAGCATACGCAAGCAGAAATTTCAATGTACAATGATGTTTTTAAAAAAAACAGTCAAAATGCGCTCCACTCGGGCTGAAAACGCTGTTGGGGACATTTCATTAATGTTGACTACAAATCAAAAACTAAGCATTTTTCAGCTGAAATAATGAATGTAGTCCTCTTAATTCTTGCTTCTAAAGCATACGCAAGCAGAAATTTCAATGTACAATGATGTTTTTAAAAAAAACAGTCAAAATGCGCTCCACTCGGGCTGAAAACGCTGTTGGGGACATTTCATTAATGTTGACTACAAATCAAAAACTAAGCATTTTTCAGCTGAAATAATGAATGTAGTCCTCTTAATTCTTGCTTCTAAAGCATACGCAAGCAGAAATTTCAATGTACAATGATGTTTTTAAAAAAAGGGTCAAAATGTGCTCCACTCGGGCTGAAAACGCTTGTTTGGAACATTTCATTAATGTTGACTATAAATCATAAACTAAGCATTTTTCAGCTGAAATAATGAATGTAGTCCTCTTAATTCTTGCTTCTAAAGCATACGCAAGCAGAAATTTCAATGTACAATGATGTTTTTAAAAAAACAGTCAAAATGTGCTCCACTCGGGCTGAAAACGCTTGTTTGGGACATGACATTAATGTTGACTATAAATCATAAACTAAGCATTTTTCAGCTGAAATAATGAATGTAGTCCTCTTAATTCTTGCTTCTAAAGCATACGCAAGCAGAAATTTCAATGTACAATGATGTTTTTAAAAAAACAGTCAAAATGTGCTCCACTCGGGCTGAAAACGCTTGTTTGGGACATGACATTAATGTTGACTATAAATCATAAACTAAGCATTTTTCAGCTGAAATAATGAATGTAGTCCTCTTAATTCTTGCTTCTAAAGCATACGCAAGCAGAAATTTCAATGTACAATGATGTTTTTAAAAAAAGGGTCAAAATGTGCTCCACTCGGGCTGAAAACGCTGTTGGGGACATTTCATTAATGTTGACTACAAATCAAAAACTAAGCATTTTTCAGCTGAAATAATGAATGTAGTCCTCTTAATTCTTGCTTCTAAAGCATTCGCAAGCAGAAATTTCAATGTACAATGATGTTTTTAAAAAAACAGTCAAAATGTGCTCCACTCGGGCTGAAAACGCTGTTGGGGACATTTCATTAATGTTGACTATAAATCATAAACTAAGCATTTTTCAGCTGAAATAATGAATGTAGTCCTCTTAATTCTTGCTTCTAAAGCATACGCAAGCAGAAATTTCAATGTACAATGATGTTTTTAAAAAAACGGTCAAAATGTGCTCCACTCGGGCTGAAAACGCTTGTTTGGGACATTACATTAATGTTGACTATAAATCATAAACTAAGCATTTTTCAGCTGAAATAATGAATGTAGTCCTCTTAATTCTTGCTTCTAAAGCATACGCAAACAGAAATTTCAATGTACAATGATGTTTTTTAAAAAACGGTCAAAATGTGCTCCACTCGGGCTGAAAACGCTTGTTCGGAACATTTCCTTAATGTTGACTATAAATCATAAACTAAGCATTTTTCAGCTGAAATAATGAATGTAGTCCTCTTAATTCTTGCTTCTAAAGCATACGCAAGCAGAAATTTCAATGTACAATGATGTTTTTAAAAAAAACAGTCAAAATGCGCTCCACTCGGGCTGAAAACGCTGTTGGGGACATTTCATTAATGTTGACTACAAATCAAAAACTAAGCATTTTTCAGCTGAAATAATGAATGTAGTCCTCTTAATTCTTGCTTCTAAAGCATACGCAAGCAGAAATTTCAATGTACAATGATGTTTTTAAAAAAAGGGTCAAAATGTGCTCCACTCGGGCTGAAAACGCTTGTTTGGAACATTTCATTAATGTTGACTATAAATCATAAACTAAGCATTTTTCAGCTGAAATAATGAATGTAGTCCTCTTAATTCTTGCTTCTAAAGCATACGCAAGCAGAAATTTCAATGTACAATGATGTTTTTAAAAAAAGGGTCAAAATGTGCTCCACTCGGGCTGAAAACGCTTGTTTGGAACATTTCATTAATGTTGACTATAAATCATAAACTAAGCATTTTTCAGCTGAAATAATGAATGTAGTCCTCTTAATTCTTGCTTCTAAAGCATACGCAAGCAGAAATTTCAATGTACAATGATGTTTTTAAAAAAACAGTCAAAATGTGCTCCACTCGGGCTGAAAACGCTTGTTTGGGACATGACATTAATGTTGACTATAAATCATAAACTAAGCATTTTTCAGCTGAAATAATGAATGTAGTCCTCTTAATTCTTGCTTCTAAAGCATACGCAAGCAGAAATTTCAATGTACAATGATGTTTTTAAAAAAAGGGTCAAAATGTGCTCCACTCGGGCTGAAAACGCTTGTTTGGAACATTTCATTAATGTTGACTATAAATCATAAACTAAGCATTTTTCAGCTGAAATAATGAATGTAGTCCTCTTAATTCTTGCTTCTAAAGCATACGCAAGCAGAAATTTCAATGTACAATGATGTTTTTAAAAAAAGGGTCAAAATGTGCTCCACTCGGGCTGAAAACGCTTGTTTGGAACATTTCATTAATGTTGACTATAAATCATAAACTAAGCATTTTTCAGCTGAAATAATGAATGTAGTCCTCTTAATTCTTGCTTCTAAAGCATACGCAAGCAGAAATTTCAATGTACAATGATGTTTTTAAAAAAAGGGTCAAAATGTGCTCCACTCGGGCTGAAAACGCTTGTTTGGAACATTTCATTAATGTTGACTATAAATCATAAACTAAGCATTTTTCAGCTGAAATAATGAATGTAGTCCTCTTAATTCTTGCTTCTAAAGCATACGCAAGCAGAAATTTCAATGTACAATGATGTTTTTAAAAAAAGGGTCAAAATGTGCTCCACTCGGGCTGAAAACGCTTGTTTGGAACATTTCATTAATGTTGACTATAAATCATAAACTAAGCATTTTTCAGCTGAAATAATGAATGTAGTCCTCTTAATTCTTGCTTCTAAAGCATACGCAAGCAGAAATTTCAATGTACAATGATGTTTTTAAAAAAACAGTCAAAATGTGCTCCACTCGGGCTGAAAACGCTGTTGGGGACATTTCATTAATGTTGACTATAAATCATAAACTAAGCATTTTTCAGCTGAAATAATGAATGTAGTCCTCTTAATTCTTGCTTCTAAAGCATACGCAAGCAGAAATTTCAATGTACAATGATGTTTTTAAAAAAACGGTCAAAATGTGCTCCACTCGGGCTGAAAACGCTTGTTTGGGACATTACATTAATGTTGACTATAAATCATAAACTAAGCATTTTTCAGCTGAAATAATGAATGTAGTCCTCTTAATTCTTGCTTCTAAAGCATACGCAAACAGAAATTTCAATGTACAATGATGTTTTTAAAAAAACGGTCAAAATGTGCTCCACTCGGGCTGAAAACGCTTGTTCGGAACATTTCCTTAATGTTGACTATAAATCATAAACTAAGCATTTTTCAGCTGAAATAATGAATGTAGTCCTCTTAATTCTTGCTTCTAAAGCATACGCAAGCAGAAATTTCAATGTACAATGATGTTTTTAAAAAAAACAGTCAAAATGCGCTCCACTCGGGCTGAAAACGCTGTTGGGGACATTTCATTAATGTTGACTACAAATCAAAAACTAAGCATTTTTCAGCTGAAATAATGAATGTAGTCCTCTTAATTCTTGCTTCTAAAGCATACGCAAGCAGAAATTTCAATGTACAATGATGTTTTTAAAAAAAACAGTCAAAATGCGCTCCACTCGGGCTGAAAACGCTGTTGGGGACATTTCATTAATGTTGACTACAAATCAAAAACTAAGCATTTTTCAGCTGAAATAATGAATGTAGTCCTCTTAATTCTTGCTTCTAAAGCATACGCAAGCAGAAATTTCAATGTACAATGATGTTTTTAAAAAAAGGGTCAAAATGTGCTCCACTCGGGCTGAAAACGCTTGTTTGGAACATTTCATTAATGTTGACTATAAATCATAAACTAAGCATTTTTCAGCTGAAATAATGAATGTAGTCCTCTTAATTCTTGCTTCTAAAGCATACGCAAGCAGAAATTTCAATGTACAATGATGTTTTTAAAAAAACAGTCAAAATGTGCTCCACTCGGGCTGAAAACGCTTGTTTGGGACATGACATTAGTGTTGACTATAAATCATAAACTAAGCATTTTTCAGCTGAAATAATGAATGTAGTCCTCTTAATTCTTGCTTCTAAAGCATACGCAAGCAGAAATTTCAATGTACAATGATGTTTTTAAAAAAACAGTCAAAATGTGCTCCACTCGGGCTGAAAACGCTTGTTTGGGACATGACATTAATGTTGACTATAAATCATAAACTAAGCATTTTTCAGCTGAAATAATGAATGTAGTCCTCTTAATTCTTGCTTCTAAAGCATACGCAAGCAGAAATTTCAATGTACAATGATGTTTTTAAAAAAAGGGTCAAAATGTGCTCCACTCGGGCTGAAAACGCTGTTGGGGACATTTCATTAATGTTGACTACAAATCAAAAACTAAGCATTTTTCAGCTGAAATAATGAATGTAGTCCTCTTAATTCTTGCTTCTAAAGCATTCGCAAGCAGAAATTTCAATGTACAATGATGTTTTTAAAAAAACAGTCAAAATGTGCTCCACTCGGGCTGAAAACGCTGTTGGGGACATTTCATTAATGTTGACTATAAATCATAAACTAAGCATTTTTCAGCTGAAATAATGAATGTAGTCCTCTTAATTCTTGCTTCTAAAGCATACGCAAGCAGAAATTTCAATGTACAATGATGTTTTTAAAAAAACGGTCAAAATGTGCTCCACTCGGGCTGAAAACGCTTGTTTGGGACATTACATTAATGTTGACTATAAATCATAAACTAAGCATTTTTCAGCTGAAATAATGAATGTAGTCCTCTTAATTCTTGCTTCTAAAGCATACGCAAACAGAAATTTCAATGTACAATGATGTTTTTTAAAAAACGGTCAAAATGTGCTCCACTCGGGCTGAAAACGCTTGTTCGGAACATTTCCTTAATGTTGACTATAAATCATAAACTAAGCATTTTTCAGCTGAAATAATGAATGTAGTCCTCTTAATTCTTGCTTCTAAAGCATACGCAAGCAGAAATTTCAATGTACAATGATGTTTTTAAAAAAAACAGTCAAAATGCGCTCCACTCGGGCTGAAAACGCTGTTGGGGACATTTCATTAATGTTGACTACAAATCAAAAACTAAGCATTTTTCAGCTGAAATAATGAATGTAGTCCTCTTAATTCTTGCTTCTAAAGCATACGCAAGCAGAAATTTCAATGTACAATGATGTTTTTAAAAAAAGGGTCAAAATGTGCTCCACTCGGGCTGAAAACGCTTGTTTGGAACATTTCATTAATGTTGACTATAAATCATAAACTAAGCATTTTTCAGCTGAAATAATGAATGTAGTCCTCTTAATTCTTGCTTCTAAAGCATACGCAAGCAGAAATTTCAATGTACAATGATGTTTTTAAAAAAAGGGTCAAAATGTGCTCCACTCGGGCTGAAAACGCTTGTTTGGAACATTTCATTAATGTTGACTATAAATCATAAACTAAGCATTTTTCAGCTGAAATAATGAATGTAGTCCTCTTAATTCTTGCTTCTAAAGCATACGCAAGCAGAAATTTCAATGTACAATGATGTTTTTAAAAAAACAGTCAAAATGTGCTCCACTCGGGCTGAAAACGCTTGTTTGGGACATGACATTAATGTTGACTATAAATCATAAACTAAGCATTTTTCAGCTGAAATAATGAATGTAGTCCTCTTAATTCTTGCTTCTAAAGCATACGCAAGCAGAAATTTCAATGTACAATGATGTTTTTAAAAAAAGGGTCAAAATGTGCTCCACTCGGGCTGAAAACGCTTGTTTGGAACATTTCATTAATGTTGACTATAAATCATAAACTAAGCATTTTTCAGCTGAAATAATGAATGTAGTCCTCTTAATTCTTGCTTCTAAAGCATACGCAAGCAGAAATTTCAATGTACAATGATGTTTTTAAAAAAAGGGTCAAAATGTGCTCCACTCGGGCTGAAAACGCTTGTTTGGAACATTTCATTAATGTTGACTATAAATCATAAACTAAGCATTTTTCAGCTGAAATAATGAATGTAGTCCTCTTAATTCTTGCTTCTAAAGCATACGCAAGCAGAAATTTCAATGTACAATGATGTTTTTAAAAAAAGGGTCAAAATGTGCTCCACTCGGGCTGAAAACGCTTGTTTGGAACATTTCATTAATGTTGACTATAAATCATAAACTAAGCATTTTTCAGCTGAAATAATGAATGTAGTCCTCTTAATTCTTGCTTCTAAAGCATACGCAAGCAGAAATTTCAATGTACAATGATGTTTTTAAAAAAAGGGTCAAAATGTGCTCCACTCGGGCTGAAAACGCTTGTTTGGAACATTTCATTAATGTTGACTATAAATCATAAACTAAGCATTTTTCAGCTGAAATAATGAATGTAGTCCTCTTAATTCTTGCTTCTAAAGCATACGCAAGCAGAAATTTCAATGTACAATGATGTTTTTAAAAAAACAGTCAAAATGTGCTCCACTCGGGCTGAAAACGCTTGTTTGGGACATGACATTAATGTTGACTATAAATCATAAACTAAGCATTTTTCAGCTGAAATAATGAATGTAGTCCTCTTAATTCTTGCTTCTAAAGCATACGCAAGCAGAAATTTCAATGTACAATGATGTTTTTAAAAAAAGGGTCAAAATGTGCTCCACTCGGGCTGAAAACGCTTGTTTGGAACATTTCATTAATGTTGACTATAAATCATAAACTAAGCATTTTTCAGCTGAAATAATGAATGTAGTCCTCTTAATTCTTGCTTCTAAAGCATACGCAAGCAGAAATTTCAATGTACAATGATGTTTTTAAAAAAACAGTCAAAATGTGCTCCACTCGGGCTGAAAACGCTTGTTTGGGACATGACATTAATGTTGACTATAAATCATAAACTAAGCATTTTTCAGCTGAAATAACGAATGTAGTCCTCTTAATTCTTGCTTCTAAAGCATACGCAAGCAGAAATTTCAATGTACAATGATGTTTTTAAAAAAAGGGTCAAAATGTGCTCCACTCGGGCTGAAAACGCTTGTTTGGAACATTTCCTTAATGTTGACTATAAATCATAAACTAAGCATTTTTCAGCTGAAATAATGAATGTAGTCCTCTTAATTCTTGCTTCTAAAGCATACGCAAGCAGAAATTTCAATGTACAATGATGTTTTTAAAAAAACAGTCAAAATGTGCTCCACTCGGGCTGAAAACGCTGTTGGGGACATTTCATTAATGTTGACTACAAATCAAAAACTAAGCATTTTTCAGCTGAAATAATGAATGTAGTCCTCTTAATTCTTGCTTCTAAAGCATTCGCAAGCAGAAATTTCAATGTACAATGATGTTTTTAAAAAAACAGTCAAAATGTGCTCCACTCGGGCTGAAAACGCTGTTGGGGACATTTCATTAATGTTGACTATAAATCATAAACTAAGCATTTTTCAGCTGAAATAATGAATGTAGTCCTCTTAATTCTTGCTTCTAAAGCATACGCAAGCAGAAATTTCAATGTACAATGATGTTTTTAAAAAAACGGTCAAAATGTGCTCCACTCGGGCTGAAAACGCTTGTTTGGGACATTACATTAATGTTGACTATAAATCATAAACTAAGCATTTTTCAGCTGAAATAATGAATGTAGTCCTCTTAATTCTTGCTTCTAAAGCATACGCAAACAGAAATTTCAATGTACAATGATGTTTTTTAAAAAACGGTCAAAATGTGCTCCACTCGGGCTGAAAACGCTTGTTCGGAACATTTCCTTAATGTTGACTATAAATCATAAACTAAGCATTTTTCAGCTGAAATAATGAATGTAGTCCTCTTAATTCTTGCTTCTAAAGCATACGCAAGCAGAAATTTCAATGTACAATGATGTTTTTAAAAAAAACAGTCAAAATGCGCTCCACTCGGGCTGAAAACGCTGTTGGGGACATTTCATTAATGTTGACTACAAATCAAAAACTAAGCATTTTTCAGCTGAAATAATGAATGTAGTCCTCTTAATTCTTGCTTCTAAAGCATACGCAAGCAGAAATTTCAATGTACAATGATGTTTTTAAAAAAAGGGTCAAAATGTGCTCCACTCGGGCTGAAAACGCTTGTTTGGAACATTTCATTAATGTTGACTATAAATCATAAACTAAGCATTTTTCAGCTGAAATAATGAATGTAGTCCTCTTAATTCTTGCTTCTAAAGCATACGCAAGCAGAAATTTCAATGTACAATGATGTTTTTAAAAAAAGGGTCAAAATGTGCTCCACTCGGGCTGAAAACGCTTGTTTGGAACATTTCCTTAATGTTGACTATAAATCATAAACTAAGCATTTTTCAGCTGAAATAATGAATGTAGTCCTCTTAATTCTTGCTTCTAAAGCATACGCAAACAGAAATTTCAATGTACAATGATGTTTTTTAAAAAACGGTCAAAATGTGCTCCACTCGGGCTGAAAACGCTTGTTCGGAACATTTCCTTAATGTTGACTATAAATCATAAACTAAGCATTTTTCAGCTGAAATAATGAATGTAGTCCTCTTAATTCTTGCTTCTAAAGCATACGCAAGCAGAAATTTCAATGTACAATGATGTTTTTAAAAAAAACAGTCAAAATGCGCTCCACTCGGGCTGAAAACGCTGTTGGGGACATTTCATTAATGTTGACTACAAATCAAAAACTAAGCATTTTTCAGCTGAAATAATGAATGTAGTCCTCTTAATTCTTGCTTCTAAAGCATACGCAAGCAGAAATTTCAATGTACAATGATGTTTTTAAAAAAAGGGTCAAAATGTGCTCCACTCGGGCTGAAAACGCTTGTTTGGAACATTTCATTAATGTTGACTATAAATCATAAACTAAGCATTTTTCAGCTGAAATAATGAATGTAGTCCTCTTAATTCTTGCTTCTAAAGCATACGCAAGCAGAAATTTCAATGTACAATGATGTTTTTAAAAAAACAGTCAAAATGTGCTCCACTCGGGCTGAAAACGCTTGTTTGGGACATGACATTAATGTTGACTATAAATCATAAACTAAGCATTTTTCAGCTGAAATAATGAATGTAGTCCTCTTAATTCTTGCTTCTAAAGCATACGCAAGCAGAAATTTCAATGTACAATGATGTTTTTAAAAAAACAGTAAAAATGTGCTCCACTCGGGCTGAAAACGCTTGTTTGGGACATTACATTAATGTTGACTATAAATCATAAACTAAGCATTTTTCAGCTGAAATAATGAATGTAGTCCTCTTAATTCTTGCTTCTAAAGCATACGCAAAAAGAAATTTCAATGTACAATGATGTTTTTTAAAAAACGGTCAAAATGTGCTCCACTCGGGCTGAAAACGCTTGTTCGGAACATTTCCTTAATGTTGACTATAAATCATAAACTAAGCATTTTTCAGCTGAAATAATGAATGTAGTCCTCTTAATTCTTGCTTCTAAAGCATACGCAAGCAGAAATTTCAATGTACAATGATGTTTTTAAAAAAAACAGTCAAAATGCGCTCCACTCGGGCTGAAAACGCTGTTGGGGACATTTCATTAATGTTGACTACAAATCAAAAACTAAGCATTTTTCAGCTGAAATAATGAATGTAGTCCTCTTAATTCTTGCTTCTAAAGCATACGCAAGCAGAAATTTCAATGTACAATGATGTTTTTAAAAAAAGGGTCAAAATGTGCTCCACTCGGGCTGAAAACGCTTGTTTGGAACATTTCATTAATGTTGACTATAAATCATAAACTAAGCATTTTTCAGCTGAAATAATGAATGTAGTCCTCTTAATTCTTGCTTCTAAAGCATACGCAAGCAGAAATTTCAATGTACAATGATGTTTTTAAAAAAACAGTCAAAATGTGCTCCACTCGGGCTGAAAACGCTGTTGGGGACATGACATTAATGTTGACTATAAATCATAAACTAAGCATTTTTCAGCTGAAATAATGAATGTAGTCCTCTTAATTCTTGCTTCTAAAGCATACGCAAGCAGAAATTTCAATGTACAATGATGTTTTTAAAAAAAGGGTCAAAATGTGCTCCACTCGGGCTGAAAACGCTTTTGGGGACATTTCATTAATGTTGACTACAAATCAAAAACTAAGCATTTTTCAGCTGAAATAATGAATGTAGTCCTCTTAATTCTTGCTTCTAAAGCATACGCAAGCAGAAATTTCAATGTACAATGATGTTTTTAAAAAAAGGGTCAAAATGTGCTCCACTCGGGCTGAAAACGCTTGTTTGGAACATTTCATTAATGTTGACTATAAATCATAAACTAAGCATTTTTCAGCTGAAATAATGAATGTAGTCCTCTTAATTCTTGCTTCTAAAGCATACGCAAGCAGAAATTTCAATGTACAATGATGTTTTTAAAAAAACAGTCAAAATGTGCTCCACTCGGGCTGAAAACGCTTGTTTGGGACATGACATTAATGTTGACTATAAATCATAAACTAAGCATTTTTCAGCTGAAATAATGAATGTAGTCCTCTTAATTCTTGCTTCTAAAGCATACGCAAGCAGAAATTTCAATGTACAATGATGTTTTTAAAAAAACAGTCAAAATGTGCTCCACTCGGGCTGAAAACGCTTGTTTGGGACATTACATTAATGTTGACTATAAATCATAAACTAAGCATTTTTCAGCTGAAATAATGAATGTAGTCCTCTTAATTCTTGCTTCTAAAGCATACGCAAAAAGAAATTTCAATGTACAATGATGTTTTTTAGAAAACGGTCAAAATGTGCTCCACTCGGGCTGAAAACGCTTGTTCGGAACATTTCCTTAATGTTGACTATAAATCATAAACTAAGCATTTTTCAGCTGAAATAATGAATGTAGTCCTCTTAATTCTTGCTTCTAAAGCATACGCAAGCAGAAATTTCAATGTACAATGATGTTTTTAAAAAAAACAGTCAAAATGCGCTCCACTCGGGCTGAAAACGCTGTTGGGGACATTTCATTAATGTTGACTACAAATCAAAAACTAAGCATTTTTCAGCTGAAATAATGAATGTAGTCCTCTTAATTCTTGCTTCTAAAGCATACGCAAGCAGAAATTTCAATGTACAATGATGTTTTTAAAAAAAGGGTCAAAATGTGCTCCACTCGGGCTGAAAACGCTTGTTTGGAACATTTCATTAATGTTGACTATAAATCATAAACTAAGCATTTTTCAGCTGAAATAATGAATGTAGTCCTCTTAATTCTTGCTTCTAAAGCATACGCAAGCAGAAATTTCAATGTACAATGATGTTTTTAAAAAAACAGTCAAAATGTGCTCCACTCGGGCTGAAAACGCTGTTGGGGACATGACATTAATGTTGACTATAAATCATAAACTAAGCATTTTTCAGCTGAAATAATGAATGTAGTCCTCTTAATTCTTGCTTCTAAAGCATACGCAAGCAGAAATTTCAATGTACAATGATGTTTTTAAAAAAAGGGTCAAAATGTGCTCCACTCGGGCTGAAAACGCTGTTGGGGACATTTCATTAATGTTGACTATAAATCATAAACTAAGCATTTTTCAGCTGAAATAATGAATGTAGTCCTCTTAATTCTTGCTTCTAAAGCATACGCAAGCAGAAATTTCAATGTACAATGATGTTTTTAAAAAAACAGTCAAAATGTGCTCCACTCGGGCTGAAAACGCTTGTTTGGGACATGACATTAATGTTGACTATAAATCATAAACTAAGCATTTTTCAGCTGAAATAATGAATGTAGTCCTCTTAATTCTTGCTTCTAAAGCATACGCAAGCAGAAATTTCAATGTACAATGATGTTTTTAAAAAAAGGGTCAAAATGTGCTCCACTCGGGCTGAAAACGCTTGTTTGGAACATTTCATTAATGTTGACTATAAATCATAAACCAAGCATTTTTCAGCTGAAATAATGAATGTAGTCCTCTTAATTCTTGCTTCTAAAGCATACGCAAGCAGAAATTTCAATGTACAATGATGTTTTTAAAAAAACGGTCAAAATGTGCTCCACTCGGGCTGAAAACGCTTGTTTGGGACATTACATTAATGTTGACTATAAATCATAAACTAAGCATTTTTCAGCTGAAATAATGAATGTAGTCCTCTTAATTCTTGCTTCTAAAGCATACGCAAACAGAAATTTCAATGTACAATGATGTTTTTTAAAAAACGGTCAAAATGTGCTCCACTCGGGCTGAAAACGCTTGTTCGGAACATTTCCTTAATGTTGACTATAAATCATAAACTAAGCATTTTTCAGCTGAAATAATGAATGTAGTCCTCTTAATTCTTGCTTCTAAAGCATACGCAAGCAGAAATTTCAATGTACAATGATGTTTTTAAAAAAAACAGTCAAAATGCGCTCCACTCGGGCTGAAAACGCTGTTGGGGACATTTCATTAATGTTGACTACAAATCAAAAACTAAGCATTTTTCAGCTGAAATAATGAATGTAGTCCTCTTAATTCTTGCTTCTAAAGCATACGCAAGCAGAAATTTCAATGTACAATGATGTTTTTAAAAAAAGGGTCAAAATGTGCTCCACTCGGGCTGAAAACGCTTGTTTGGAACATTTCATTAATGTTGACTATAAATCATAAACTAAGCATTTTTCAGCTGAAATAATGAATGTAGTCCTCTTAATTCTTGCTTCTAAAGCATACGCAAGCAGAAATTTCAATGTACAATGATGTTTTTAAAAAAACAGTCAAAATGTGCTCCACTCGGGCTGAAAACGCTTGTTTGGGACATGACATTAATGTTGACTATAAATCATAAACTAAGCATTTTTCAGCTGAAATAATGAATGTAGTCCTCTTAATTCTTGCTTCTAAAGCATACGCAAGCAGAAATTTCAATGTACAATGATGTTTTTAAAAAAACAGTCAAAATGTGCTCCACTCGGGCTGAAAACGCTGTTGGGGACATTTCATTAATGTTGACTATAAATCATAAACTAAGCATTTTTCAGCTGAAATAATGAATGTAGTCCTCTTAATTCTTGCTTCTAAAGCATACGCAAGCAGAAATTTCAATGTACAATGATGTTTTTCAAAAAACAGTCAAAATGTGCTCCACTCGGGCTGAAAACGCTTGTTTGGGACATTAGATTAATGTTGACTATAAATCATAAACTAAGCATTTTTCAGCTGAAATAATGAATGTAGTCCTCTTAATTCTTGCTTCTAAAGCATACGCAAACAGAAATTTCAATGTACAATGATGTTTTTAAAAAAACGGTCAAAATGTGCTCCACTCGGGCTGAAAACGCTTGTTCGGAACATTTCCTTAATGTTGACTATAAATCATAAACTAAGCATTTTTCAGCTGAAATAATGAATGTAGTCCTCTTAATTCTTGCTTCTAAAGCATACGCAAGCAGAAATTTAAATGTACAATGATGTTTTTAAAAAAACAGTCAAAATGTGCTCCACTCGGGCTGAAAACGCTTGTTCGGAACATTTCCTTAATGTTGACTATAAATCATAAACTAAGCATTTTTCAGCTGAAATAATGAATGTAGTCCTCTTAATTCTTGCTTCTAAAGCATACGCAAGCAGAAATTTCAATGTACAATGATGTTTTTAAAAAAAACAGTCAAAATGCGCTCCACTCGGGCTGAAAACGCTGTTGGGGACATTTCATTAATGTTGACTATAAATCATAAACTAAGCATTTTTCAGCTGAAATAATGAATGTAGTCCTCTTAATTCTTGCTTCTAAAGCATACGCAAGCAGAAATTTCAATGTACAATGATGTTTTTAAAAAAACGGTCAAAATGTGCTCCACTCGGGCTGAAAACGCTTGTTCGGAACATTTCCTTAATGTTGACTATAAATCATAAACTAAGCATTTTTCAGCTGAAATAATGAATGTAGTCCTCTTAATTCTTGCTTCTAAAGCATACGCAAGCAGAAATTTCAATGTACAATGATGTTTTTAAAAAAAACAGTCAAAATGTGCTCCACTCGGGCTGAAAACGCTGTTGGGGACATTTCATTAATGTTGACTACAAATCAAAAACTAAGCATTTTTCAGCTGAAATAATGAATATAGTCCTCTTAATTCTTGCTTCTAAAGCATTCGCAAGCAGAAATTTCAATGTACAATGATGTTTTTAAAAAAACAGTCAAAATGTGCTCCACTCGGGCTGAAAACGCTGTTGGGGACATTTCATTAATGTTGACTATAAATCATAAACTAAGCATTTTTCAGCTGAAATAATGAATGTAGTCCTCTTAATTCTTGCTTCTAAAGCATACGCAAGCAGAAATTTCAATGTACAATGATGTTTTTAAAAAAACGGTCAAAATGTGCTCCACTCGGGCTGAAAACGCTTGTTTGGGACATTACATTAATGTTGACTATAAATCATAAACTAAGTATTTTTCAGCTGAAATAATGAATGTAGTCCTCTTAATTCTTGCTTCTAAAGCATACGCAAACAGAAATTTCAATGTACAATGATGTTTTTAAAAAAACGGTCAAAATGTGCTCCACTCGGGCTGAAAACGCTTGTTCGGAACATTTCCTTAATGTTGACTATAAATCATAAACTAAGCATTTTTCAGCTGAAATAATGAATGTAGTCCTCTTAATTCTTGCTTCTAAAGCATACGCAAGCAGAAATTTCAATGTACAATGATGTTTTTAAAAAAAACAGTCAAAATGCGCTCCACTCGGGCTGAAAACGCTGTTGGGGACATTTCATTAATGTTGACTACAAATCAAAAACTAAGCATTTTTCAGCTGAAATAATGAATGTAGTCCTCTTAATTCTTGCTTCTAAAGCATACGCAAGCAGAAATTTCAATGTACAATGATGTTTTTAAAAAAAACAGTCAAAATGCGCTCCACTCGGGCTGAAAACGCTGTTGGGGACATTTCATTAATGTTGACTACAAATCAAAAACTAAGCATTTTTCAGCTGAAATAATGAATGTAGTCCTCTTAATTCTTGCTTCTAAAGCATACGCAAGCAGAAATTTCAATGTACAATGATGTTTTTAAAAAAAGGGTCAAAATGTGCTCCACTCGGGCTGAAAACGCTTGTTTGGAACATTTCATTAATGTTGACTATAAATCATAAACTAAGCATTTTTCAGCTGAAATAATGAATGTAGTCCTCTTAATTCTTGCTTCTAAAGCATACGCAAGCAGAAATTTCAATGTACAATGATGTTTTTAAAAAAACAGTCAAAATGTGCTCCACTCGGGCTGAAAACGCTTGTTTGGGACATGACATTAATGTTGACTATAAATCATAAACTAAGCATTTTTCAGCTGAAATAATGAATGTAGTCCTCTTAATTCTTGCTTCTAAAGCATACGCAAGCAGAAATTTCAATGTACAATGATGTTTTTAAAAAAACAGTCAAAATGTGCTCCACTCGGGCTGAAAACGCTTGTTTGGGACATGACATTAATGTTGACTATAAATCATAAACTAAGCATTTTTCAGCTGAAATAATGAATGTAGTCCTCTTAATTCTTGCTTCTAAAGCATACGCAAGCAGAAATTTCAATGTACAATGATGTTTTTAAAAAAAGGGTCAAAATGTGCTCCACTCGGGCTGAAAACGCTGTTGGGGACATTTCATTAATGTTGACTACAAATCAAAAACTAAGCATTTTTCAGCTGAAATAATGAATGTAGTCCTCTTAATTCTTGCTTCTAAAGCATTCGCAAGCAGAAATTTCAATGTACAATGATGTTTTTAAAAAAACAGTCAAAATGTGCTCCACTCGGGCTGAAAACGCTGTTGGGGACATTTCATTAATGTTGACTATAAATCATAAACTAAGCATTTTTCAGCTGAAATAATGAATGTAGTCCTCTTAATTCTTGCTTCTAAAGCATACGCAAGCAGAAATTTCAATGTACAATGATGTTTTTAAAAAAACGGTCAAAATGTGCTCCACTCGGGCTGAAAACGCTTGTTTGGGACATTACATTAATGTTGACTATAAATCATAAACTAAGCATTTTTCAGCTGAAATAATGAATGTAGTCCTCTTAATTCTTGCTTCTAAAGCATACGCAAACAGAAATTTCAATGTACAATGATGTTTTTTAAAAAACGGTCAAAATGTGCTCCACTCGGGCTGAAAACGCTTGTTCGGAACATTTCCTTAATGTTGACTATAAATCATAAACTAAGCATTTTTCAGCTGAAATAATGAATGTAGTCCTCTTAATTCTTGCTTCTAAAGCATACGCAAGCAGAAATTTCAATGTACAATGATGTTTTTAAAAAAAACAGTCAAAATGCGCTCCACTCGGGCTGAAAACGCTGTTGGGGACATTTCATTAATGTTGACTACAAATCAAAAACTAAGCATTTTTCAGCTGAAATAATGAATGTAGTCCTCTTAATTCTTGCTTCTAAAGCATACGCAAGCAGAAATTTCAATGTACAATGATGTTTTTAAAAAAAGGGTCAAAATGTGCTCCACTCGGGCTGAAAACGCTTGTTTGGAACATTTCATTAATGTTGACTATAAATCATAAACTAAGCATTTTTCAGCTGAAATAATGAATGTAGTCCTCTTAATTCTTGCTTCTAAAGCATACGCAAGCAGAAATTTCAATGTACAATGATGTTTTTAAAAAAAGGGTCAAAATGTGCTCCACTCGGGCTGAAAACGCTTGTTTGGAACATTTCATTAATGTTGACTATAAATCATAAACTAAGCATTTTTCAGCTGAAATAATGAATGTAGTCCTCTTAATTCTTGCTTCTAAAGCATACGCAAGCAGAAATTTCAATGTACAATGATGTTTTTAAAAAAACAGTCAAAATGTGCTCCACTCGGGCTGAAAACGCTTGTTTGGGACATGACATTAATGTTGACTATAAATCATAAACTAAGCATTTTTCAGCTGAAATAATGAATGTAGTCCTCTTAATTCTTGCTTCTAAAGCATACGCAAGCAGAAATTTCAATGTACAATGATGTTTTTAAAAAAAGGGTCAAAATGTGCTCCACTCGGGCTGAAAACGCTGTTGGGGACATTTCATTAATGTTGACTACAAATCAAAAACCAAGCATTTTTCAGCTGAAATAATGAATGTAGTCCTCTTAATTCTTGCTTCTAAAGCATACGCAAGCAGAAATTTCAATGTACAATGATGTTTTTAAAAAAACGGTCAAAATGTGCTCCACTCGGGCTGAAAACGCTTGTTTGGGACATTACATTAATGTTGACTATAAATCATAAACTAAGCATTTTTCAGCTGAAATAATGAATGTAGTCCTCTTAATTCTTGCTTCTAAAGCATACGCAAACAGAAATTTCAATGTACAATGATGTTTTTTAAAAAACGGTCAAAATGTGCTCCACTCGGGCTGAAAACGCTTGTTCGGAACATTTCCTTAATGTTGACTATAAATCATAAACTAAGCATTTTTCAGCTGAAATAATGAATGTAGTCCTCTTAATTCTTGCTTCTAAAGCATACGCAAGCAGAAATTTCAATGTACAATGATGTTTTTAAAAAAAACAGTCAAAATGCGCTCCACTCGGGCTGAAAACGCTGTTGGGGACATTTCATTAATGTTGACTACAAATCAAAAACTAAGCATTTTTCAGCTGAAATAATGAATGTAGTCCTCTTAATTCTTGCTTCTAAAGCATACGCAAGCAGAAATTTCAATGTACAATGATGTTTTTAAAAAAAGGGTCAAAATGTGCTCCACTCGGGCTGAAAACGCTTGTTTGGAACATTTCATTAATGTTGACTATAAATCATAAACTAAGCATTTTTCAGCTGAAATAATGAATGTAGTCCTCTTAATTCTTGCTTCTAAAGCATACGCAAGCAGAAATTTCAATGTACAATGATGTTTTTAAAAAAAGGGTCAAAATGTGCTCCACTCGGGCTGAAAACGCTTGTTTGGAACATTTCCTTAATGTTGACTATAAATCATAAACTAAGCATTTTTCAGCTGAAATAATGAATGTAGTCCTCTTAATTCGTGCTTCTAAAGCATACGCAAGCAGAAATTTCAATGTACAATGATGTTTTTAAAAAAACAGTCAAAATGTGCTCCACTCGGGCTGAAAACGCTTGTTTGGGACATGACATTAATGTTGACTATAAATCATAAACTAAGCATTTTTCAGCTGAAATAATGAATGTAGTCCTCTTAATTCTTGCTTCTAAAGCATACGCAAGCAGAAATTTCAATGTACAATGATGTTTTTAAAAAAACAGTCAAAATGTGCTCCACTCGGGCTGAAAACGCTTGTTTGGGACATGACATTAATGTTGACTATAAATCATAAACTAAGCATTTTTCAGCTGAAATAATGAATGTAGTCCTCTTAATTCTTGCTTCTAAAGCATACGCAAGCAGAAATTTCAATGTACAATGATGTTTTTAAAAAAACAGTCAAAATGTGCTCCACTCGGGCTGAAAACGCTGTTGGGGACATTTCATTAATGTTGACTATAAATCATAAACTAAGCATTTTTCAGCTGAAATAATGAATGTAGTCCTCTTAATTCTTGCTTCTAAAGCATACGCAAGCAGAAATTTCAATGTACAATGATGTTTTTAAAAAAACAGTCAAAATGTGCTCCACTCGGGCTGAAAACGCTGTTGGGGACATTTCATTAATGTTGACTATAAATCATAAACTAAGCATTTTTCAGCTGAAATAATGAATGTAGTCCTCTTAATTCTTGCTTCTAAAGCATACGCAAGCAGAAATTTCAATGTACAATGATGTTTTTAAAAAAACAGTCAAAATGTGCTCCACTCGGGCTGAAAACGCTTGTTTGGGACATTAGATTAATGTTGACTATAAATCATAAACTAAGCATTTTTCAGCTGAAATAATGAATGTAGTCCTCTTAATTCTTGCTTCTAAAGCATACGCAAACAGAAATTTCAATGTACAATGATGTTTTTAAAAAAACGGTCAAAATGTGCTCCACTCGGGCTGAAAACGCTTGTTCGGAACATTTCCTTAATGTTGACTATAAATCATAAACTAAGCATTTTTCAGCTGAAATAATGAATGTAGTCCTCTTAATTCTTGCTTCTAAAGCATACGCAAGCAGAAATTTCAATGTACAATGATGTTTTTAAAAAAAACAGTCAAAATGCGCTCCACTCGGGCTGAAAACGCTGTTGGGGACATTTCATTAATGTTGACTATAAATCATAAACTAAGCATTTTTCAGCTGAAATAATGAATGTAGTCCTCTTAATTCTTGCTTCTAAAGCATACGCAAGCAGAAATTTCAATGTACAATGATGTTTTTAAAAAAAACAGTCAAAATGCGCTCCACTCGGGCTGAAAACGCTGTTGGGGACATTTCATTAATGTTGACTACAAATCAAAAACTAAGCATTTTTCAGCTGAAATAATGAATGTAGTCCTCTTAATTCTTGCTTCTAAAGCATACGCAAGCAGAAATTTCAATGTACAATGATGTTTTTAAAAAAACAGTCAAAATGTGCTCCACTCGGGCTGAAAACGCTTGTTTGGAACATTTCATTAATATTGACTATAAATCATAAACTAAGCATTTTTCAGCTAAAATAATGAATGTAGTCCTCTTAATTCTTGCTTCTAAAGCATACGCAAGCAGAAATTTCAATGTACAATGATGTTTTTAAAAAAACGGTCAAAATGTGCTCCACTCGGGCTGAAAACGCTTGTTTGGGACATTACATTAATGTTGACTATAAATCATAAACTAAGCATTTTTCAGCTGAAATAATGAATGTAGTCCTCTTAATTCTTGCTTCTAAAGCATACGCAAACAGAAATTTCAATGTACAATGATGTTTTTTAAAAAACGGTCAAAATGTGCTCCACTCGGGCTGAAAACGCTTGTTCGGAACATTTCCTTAATGTTGACTATAAATCATAAACTAAGCATTTTTCAGCTGAAATAATGAATGTAGTCCTCTTAATTCTTGCTTCTAAAGCATACGCAAGCAGAAATTTCAATGTACAATGATGTTTTTAAAAAAAACAGTCAAAATGCGCTCCACTCGGGCTGAAAACGCTGTTGGGGACATTTCATTAATGTTGACTACAAATCAAAAACTAAGCATTTTTCAGCTGAAATAATGAATGTAGTCCTCTTAATTCTTGCTTCTAAAGCATACGCAAGCAGAAATTTCAATGTACAATGATGTTTTTAAAAAAAACAGTCAAAATGCGCTCCACTCGGGCTGAAAACGCTGTTGGGGACATTTCATTAATGTTGACTACAAATCAAAAACTAAGCATTTTTCAGCTGAAATAATGAATGTAGTCCTCTTAATTCTTGCTTCTAAAGCATACGCAAGCAGAAATTTCAATGTACAATGATGTTTTTAAAAAAAGGGTCAAAATGTGCTCCACTCGGGCTGAAAACGCTTGTTTGGAACATTTCATTAATGTTGACTATAAATCATAAACTAAGCATTTTTCAGCTGAAATAATGAATGTAGTCCTCTTAATTCTTGCTTCTAAAGCATACACAAGCAGAAATTTCAATGTACAATGATGTTTTTAAAAAAACAGTCAAAATGTGCTCCACTCGGGCTGAAAACGCTTGTTTGGGACATGACATTAATGTTGACTATAAATCATAAACTAAGCATTTTTCAGCTGAAATAATGAATGTAGTCCTCTTAATTCTTGCTTCTAAAGCATACGCAAGCAGAAATTTCAATGTACAATGATGTTTTTAAAAAAAGGGTCAAAATGTGCTCCACTCGGGCTGAAAACGCTTGTTTGGAACATTTCATTAATGTTGACTATAAATCATAAACTAAGCATTTTTCAGCTGAAATAATGAATGTAGTCCTCTTAATTCTTGCTTCTAAAGCATACGCAAGCAGAAATTTCAATGTACAATGATGTTTTTAAAAAAACAGTCAAAATGTGCTCCACTCGGGCTGAAAACGCTTGTTTGGGACATGACATTAATGTTGACTATAAATCATAAACTAAGCATTTTTCAGCTGAAATAATGAATGTAGTCCTCTTAATTCTTGCTTCTAAAGCATACGCAAGCAGAAATTTCAATGTACAATGATGTTTTTAAAAAAAGGGTCAAAATGTGCTCCACTCGGGCTGAAAACGCTTGTTTGGAACATTTCCTTAATGTTGACTATAAATCATAAACTAAGCATTTTTCAGCTGAAATAATGAATGTAGTCCTCTTAATTCTTGCTTCTAAAGCATACGCAAGCAGAAATTTCAATGTACAATGATGTTTTTAAAAAAACAGTCAAAATGTGCTCCACTCGGGCTGAAAACGCTGTTGGGGACATTTCATTAATGTTGACTACAAATCAAAAACTAAGCATTTTTCAGCTGAAATAATGAATGTAGTCCTCTTAATTCTTGCTTCTAAAGCATTCGCAAGCAGAAATTTCAATGTACAATGATGTTTTTAAAAAAACAGTCAAAATGTGCTCCACTCGGGCTGAAAACGCTGTTGGGGACATTTCATTAATGTTGACTATAAATCATAAACTAAGCATTTTTCAGCTGAAATAATGAATGTAGTCCTCTTAATTCTTGCTTCTAAAGCATACGCAAGCAGAAATTTCAATGTACAATGATGTTTTTAAAAAAAGGGTCAAAATGTGCTCCACTCGGGCTGAAAACGCTTGTTTGGAACATTTCATTAATGTTGACTATAAATCATAAACTAAGCATTTTTCAGCTGAAATAATGAATGTAGTCCTCTTAATTCTTGCTTCTAAAGCATACGCAAGCAGAAATTTCAATGTACAATGATGTTTTTAAAAAAAGGGTCAAAATGTGCTCCACTCGGGCTGAAAACGCTTGTTTGGAACATTTCCTTAATGTTGACTATAAATCATAAACTAAGCATTTTTCAGCTGAAATAATGAATGTAGTCCTCTTAATTCTTGCTTCTAAAGCATACGCAAACAGAAATTTCAATGTACAATGATGTTTTTAAAAAAACGGTCAAAATGTGCTCCACTCGGGCTGAAAACGCTTGTTCGGAACATTTCCTTAATGTTGACTATAAATCATAAACTAAGCATTTTTCAGCTGAAATAATGAATGTAGTCCTCTTAATTCTTGCTTCTAAAGCATACGCAAACAGAAATTTCAATGTACAATGATGTTTTTAAAAAAAGGGTCAAAATGTGCTCCACTCGGGCTGAAAACGCTTGTTCGGAACATTTCCTTAATGTTGACTATAAATCATAAACTAAGCATTTTTCAGCTGAAATAATGAATGTAGTCCTCTTAATTCTTGCTTCTAAAGCATACGCAAGCAGAAATTTCAATGTACAATGATGTTTTTAAAAAAACAGTCAAAATGTGCTCCACTCGGGCTGAAAACGCTTGTTTGGGACATGACATTAATGTTGACTATAAATCATAAACTAAGCATTTTTCAGCTGAAATAATGAATGTAGTCCTCTTAATTCTTGCTTCTAAAGCATACGCAAGCAGAAATTTCAATGTACAATGATGTTTTTAAAAAAAGGGTCAAAATGTGCTCCACTCGGGCTGAAAACGCTGTTGGGGACATTTCATTAATGTTGACTACAAATCAAAAACTAAGCATTTTTCAGCTGAAATAATGAATGTAGTCCTCTTAATTCTTGCTTCTAAAGCATTCGCAAGCAGAAATTTCAATGTACAATGATGTTTTTAAAAAAACAGTCAAAATGTGCTCCACTCGGGCTGAAAACGCTGTTGGGGACATTTCATTAATGTTGACTATAAATCATAAACTAAGCATTTTTCAGCTGAAATAATGAATGTAGTCCTCTTAATTCTTGCTTCTAAAGCATACGCAAGCAGAAATTTCAATGTACAATGATGTTTTTAAAAAAACGGTCAAAATGTGCTCCACTCGGGCTGAAAACGCTTGTTTGGGACATTACATTAATGTTGACTATAAATCATAAACTAAGCATTTTTCAGCTGAAATAATGAATGTAGTCCTCTTAATTCTTGCTTCTAAAGCATACGCAAACAGAAATTTCAATGTACAATGATGTTTTTTAAAAAACGGTCAAAATGTGCTCCACTCGGGCTGAAAACGCTTGTTCGGAACATTTCCTTAATGTTGACTATAAATCATAAACTAAGCATTTTTCAGCTGAAATAATGAATGTAGTCCTCTTAATTCTTGCTTCTAAAGCATACGCAAGCAGAAATTTCAATGTACAATGATGTTTTTAAAAAAAACAGTCAAAATGCGCTCCACTCGGGCTGAAAACGCTGTTGGGGACATTTCATTAATGTTGACTACAAATCAAAAACTAAGCATTTTTCAGCTGAAATAATGAATGTAGTCCTCTTAATTCTTGCTTCTAAAGCATACGCAAGCAGAAATTTCAATGTACAATGATGTTTTTAAAAAAAGGGTCAAAATGTGCTCCACTCGGGCTGAAAACGCTTGTTTGGAACATTTCATTAATGTTGACTATAAATCATAAACTAAGCATTTTTCAGCTGAAATAATGAATGTAGTCCTCTTAATTCTTGCTTCTAAAGCATACGCAAGCAGAAATTTCAATGTACAATGATGTTTTTAAAAAAAGGGTCAAAATGTGCTCCACTCGGGCTGAAAACGCTTGTTTGGAACATTTCATTAATGTTGACTATAAATCATAAACTAACCATTTTTCAGCTGAAATAATGAATGTAGTCCTCTTAATTCTTGCTTCTAAAGCATACGCAAGCAGAAATTTCAATGTACAATGATGTTTTTAAAAAAACAGTCAAAATGTGCTCCACTCGGGCTGAAAACGCTGTTGGGGACATTTCATTAATGTTGACTATAAATCATAAACTAAGCATTTTTCAGCTGAAATAATGAATGTAGTCCTCTTAATTCTTGCTTCTAAAGCATACGCAAGCAGAAATTTCAATGTACAATGATGTTTTTAAAAAAACGGTCAAAATGTGCTCCACTCGGGCTGAAAACGCTTGTTTGGGACATTACATTAATGTTGACTATAAATCATAAACTAAGCATTTTTCAGCTGAAATAATGAATGTAGTCCTCTTAATTCTTGCTTCTAAAGCATACGCAAACAGAAATTTCAATGTACAATGATGTTTTTAAAAAAACGGTCAAAATGTGCTCCACTCGGGCTGAAAACGCTTGTTCGGAACATTTCCTTAATGTTGACTATAAATCATAAACTAAGCATTTTTCAGCTGAAATAATGAATGTAGTCCTCTTAATTCTTGCTTCTAAAGCATACGCAAGCAGAAATTTCAATGTACAATGATGTTTTTAAAAAAAACAGTCAAAATGCGCTCCACTCGGGCTGAAAACGCTGTTGGGGACATTTCATTAATGTTGACTACAAATCAAAAACTAAGCATTTTTCAGCTGAAATAATGAATGTAGTCCTCTTAATTCTTGCTTCTAAAGCATACGCAAGCAGAAATTTCAATGTACAATGATGTTTTTAAAAAAAACAGTCAAAATGCGCTCCACTCGGGCTGAAAACGCTGTTGGGGACATTTCATTAATGTTGACTACAAATCAAAAACTAAGCATTTTTCAGCTGAAATAATGAATGTAGTCCTCTTAATTCTTGCTTCTAAAGCATACGCAAGCAGAAATTTCAATGTACAATGATGTTTTTAAAAAAAGGGTCAAAATGTGCTCCACTCGGGCTGAAAACGCTTGTTTGGAACATTTCATTAATGTTGACTATAAATCATAAACTAAGCATTTTTCAGCTGAAATAATGAATGTAGTCCTCTTAATTCTTGCTTCTAAAGCATACGCAAGCAGAAATTTCAATGTACAATGATGTTTTTAAAAAAACAGTCAAAATGTGCTCCACTCGGGCTGAAAACGCTTGTTTGGGACATGACATTAATGTTGACTATAAATCATAAACTAAGCATTTTTCAGCTGAAATAATGAATGTAGTCCTCTTAATTCTTGCTTCTAAAGCATACGCAAGCAGAAATTTCAATGTACAATGATGTTTTTAAAAAAACAGTCAAAATGTGCTCCACTCGGGCTGAAAACGCTTGTTTGGGACATGACATTAATGTTGACTATAAATCATAAACTAAGCATTTTTCAGCTGAAATAATGAATGTAGTCCTCTTAATTCTTGCTTCTAAAGCATACGCAAGCAGAAATTTCAATGTACAATGATGTTTTTAAAAAAAGGGTCAAAATGTGCTCCACTCGGGCTGAAAACGCTGTTGGGGACATTTCATTAATGTTGACTACAAATCAAAAACTAAGCATTTTTCAGCTGAAATAATGAATGTAGTCCTCTTAATTCTTGCTTCTAAAGCATTCGCAAGCAGAAATTTCAATGTACAATGATGTTTTTAAAAAAACAGTCAAAATGTGCTCCACTCGGGCTGAAAACGCTGTTGGGGACATTTCATTAATGTTGACTATAAATCATAAACTAAGCATTTTTCAGCTGAAATAATGAATGTAGTCCTCTTAATTCTTGCTTCTAAAGCATACGCAAGCAGAAATTTCAATGTACAATGATGTTTTTAAAAAAACGGTCAAAATGTGCTCCACTCGGGCTGAAAACGCTTGTTTGGGACATTACATTAATGTTGACTATAAATCATAAACTAAGCATTTTTCAGCTGAAATAATGAATGTAGTCCTCTTAATTCTTGCTTCTAAAGCATACGCAAACAGAAATTTCAATGTACAATGATGTTTTTTAAAAAACGGTCAAAATGTGCTCCACTCGGGCTGAAAACGCTTGTTCGGAACATTTCCTTAATGTTGACTATAAATCATAAACTAAGCATTTTTCAGCTGAAATAATGAATGTAGTCCTCTTAATTCTTGCTTCTAAAGCATACGCAAGCAGAAATTTCAATGTACAATGATGTTTTTAAAAAAAACAGTCAAAATGCGCTCCACTCGGGCTGAAAACGCTGTTGGGGACATTTCATTAATGTTGACTACAAATCAAAAACTAAGCATTTTTCAGCTGAAATAATGAATGTAGTCCTCTTAATTCTTGCTTCTAAAGCATACGCAAGCAGAAATTTCAATGTACAATGATGTTTTTAAAAAAAGGGTCAAAATGTGCTCCACTCGGGCTGAAAACGCTTGTTTGGAACATTTCATTAATGTTGACTATAAATCATAAACTAAGCATTTTTCAGCTGAAATAATGAATGTAGTCCTCTTAATTCTTGCTTCTAAAGCATACGCAAGCAGAAATTTCAATGTACAATGATGTTTTTAAAAAAAGGGTCAAAATGTGCTCCACTCGGGCTGAAAACGCTTGTTTGGAACATTTCATTAATGTTGACTATAAATCATAAACTAAGCATTTTTCAGCTGAAATAATGAATGTAGTCCTCTTAATTCTTGCTTCTAAAGCATACGCAAGCAGAAATTTCAATGTACAATGATGTTTTTAAAAAAACAGTCAAAATGTGCTCCACTCGGGCTGAAAACGCTTGTTTGGGACATGACATTAATGTTGACTATAAATCATAAACTAAGCATTTTTCAGCTGAAATAATGAATGTAGTCCTCTTAATTCTTGCTTCTAAAGCATACGCAAGCAGAAATTTCAATGTACAATGATGTTTTTAAAAAAAGGGTCAAAATGTGCTCCACTCGGGCTGAAAACGCTTGTTTGGAACATTTCATTAATGTTGACTATAAATCATAAACTAAGCATTTTTCAGCTGAAATAATGAATGTAGTCCTCTTAATTCTTGCTTCTAAAGCATACGCAAGCAGAAATTTCAATGTACAATGATGTTTTTAAAAAAAGGGTCAAAATGTGCTCCACTCGGGCTGAAAACGCTTGTTTGGAACATTTCATTAATGTTGACTATAAATCATAAACTAAGCATTTTTCAGCTGAAATAATGAATGTAGTCCTCTTAATTCTTGCTTCTAAAGCATACGCAAGCAGAAATTTCAATGTACAATGATGTTTTTAAAAAAAGGGTCAAAATGTGCTCCACTCGGGCTGAAAACGCTTGTTTGGAACATTTCATTAATGTTGACTATAAATCATAAACTAAGCATTTTTCAGCTGAAATAATGAATGTAGTCCTCTTAATTCTTGCTTCTAAAGCATACGCAAGCAGAAATTTCAATGTACAATGATGTTTTTAAAAAAAGGGTCAAAATGTGCTCCACTCGGGCTGAAAACGCTTGTTTGGAACATTTCATTAATGTTGACTATAAATCATAAACTAAGCATTTTTCAGCTGAAATAATGAATGTAGTCCTCTTAATTCTTGCTTCTAAAGCATACGCAAGCAGAAATTTCAATGTACAATGATGTTTTTAAAAAAACAGTCAAAATGTGCTCCACTCGGGCTGAAAACGCTGTTGGGGACATTTCATTAATGTTGACTATAAATCATAAACTAAGCATTTTTCAGCTGAAATAATGAATGTAGTCCTCTTAATTCTTGCTTCTAAAGCATACGCAAGCAGAAATTTCAATGTACAATGATGTTTTTAAAAAAACGGTCAAAATGTGCTCCACTCGGGCTGAAAACGCTTGTTTGGGACATTACATTAATGTTGACTATAAATCATAAACTAAGCATTTTTCAGCTGAAATAATGAATGTAGTCCTCTTAATTCTTGCTTCTAAAGCATACGCAAACAGAAATTTCAATGTACAATGATGTTTTTAAAAAAACGGTCAAAATGTGCTCCACTCGGGCTGAAAACGCTTGTTCGGAACATTTCCTTAATGTTGACTATAAATCATAAACTAAGCATTTTTCAGCTGAAATAATGAATGTAGTCCTCTTAATTCTTGCTTCTAAAGCATACGCAAGCAGAAATTTCAATGTACAATGATGTTTTTAAAAAAAACAGTCAAAATGCGCTCCACTCGGGCTGAAAACGCTGTTGGGGACATTTCATTAATGTTGACTACAAATCAAAAACTAAGCATTTTTCAGCTGAAATAATGAATGTAGTCCTCTTAATTCTTGCTTCTAAAGCATACGCAAGCAGAAATTTCAATGTACAATGATGTTTTTAAAAAAAACAGTCAAAATGCGCTCCACTCGGGCTGAAAACGCTGTTGGGGACATTTCATTAATGTTGACTACAAATCAAAAACTAAGCATTTTTCAGCTGAAATAATGAATGTAGTCCTCTTAATTCTTGCTTCTAAAGCATACGCAAGCAGAAATTTCAATGTACAATGATGTTTTTAAAAAAAGGGTCAAAATGTGCTCCACTCGGGCTGAAAACGCTTGTTTGGAACATTTCATTAATGTTGACTATAAATCATAAACTAAGCATTTTTCAGCTGAAATAATGAATGTAGTCCTCTTAATTCTTGCTTCTAAAGCATACGCAAGCAGAAATTTCAATGTACAATGATGTTTTTAAAAAAACAGTCAAAATGTGCTCCACTCGGGCTGAAAACGCTTGTTTGGGACATGACATTAATGTTGACTATAAATCATAAACTAAGCATTTTTCAGCTGAAATAATGAATGTAGTCCTCTTAATTCTTGCTTCTAAAGCATACGCAAGCAGAAATTTCAATGTACAATGATGTTTTTAAAAAAACAGTCAAAATGTGCTCCACTCGGGCTGAAAACGCTTGTTTGGGACATGACATTAATGTTGACTATAAATCATAAACTAAGCATTTTTCAGCTGAAATAATGAATGTAGTCCTCTTAATTCTTGCTTCTAAAGCATACGCAAGCAGAAATTTCAATGTACAATGATGTTTTTAAAAAAAGGGTCAAAATGTGCTCCACTCGGGCTGAAAACGCTGTTGGGGACATTTCATTAATGTTGACTACAAATCAAAAACTAAGCATTTTTCAGCTGAAATAATGAATGTAGTCCTCTTAATTCTTGCTTCTAAAGCATTCGCAAGCAGAAATTTCAATGTACAATGATGTTTTTAAAAAAACAGTCAAAATGTGCTCCACTCGGGCTGAAAACGCTGTTGGGGACATTTCATTAATGTTGACTATAAATCATAAACTAAGCATTTTTCAGCTGAAATAATGAATGTAGTCCTCTTAATTCTTGCTTCTAAAGCATACGCAAGCAGAAATTTCAATGTACAATGATGTTTTTAAAAAAACGGTCAAAATGTGCTCCACTCGGGCTGAAAACGCTTGTTTGGGACATTACATTAATGTTGACTATAAATCATAAACTAAGCATTTTTCAGCTGAAATAATGAATGTAGTCCTCTTAATTCTTGCTTCTAAAGCATACGCAAACAGAAATTTCAATGTACAATGATGTTTTTTAAAAAACGGTCAAAATGTGCTCCACTCGGGCTGAAAACGCTTGTTCGGAACATTTCCTTAATGTTGACTATAAATCATAAACTAAGCATTTTTCAGCTGAAATAATGAATGTAGTCCTCTTAATTCTTGCTTCTAAAGCATACGCAAGCAGAAATTTCAATGTACAATGATGTTTTTAAAAAAAACAGTCAAAATGCGCTCCACTCGGGCTGAAAACGCTGTTGGGGACATTTCATTAATGTTGACTACAAATCAAAAACTAAGCATTTTTCAGCTGAAATAATGAATGTAGTCCTCTTAATTCTTGCTTCTAAAGCATACGCAAGCAGAAATTTCAATGTACAATGATGTTTTTAAAAAAAGGGTCAAAATGTGCTCCACTCGGGCTGAAAACGCTTGTTTGGAACATTTCATTAATGTTGACTATAAATCATAAACTAAGCATTTTTCAGCTGAAATAATGAATGTAGTCCTCTTAATTCTTGCTTCTAAAGCATACGCAAGCAGAAATTTCAATGTACAATGATGTTTTTAAAAAAAGGGTCAAAATGTGCTCCACTCGGGCTGAAAACGCTTGTTTGGAACATTTCATTAATGTTGACTATAAATCATAAACTAAGCATTTTTCAGCTGAAATAATGAATGTAGTCCTCTTAATTCTTGCTTCTAAAGCATACGCAAGCAGAAATTTCAATGTACAATGATGTTTTTAAAAAAACAGTCAAAATGTGCTCCACTCGGGCTGAAAACGCTTGTTTGGGACATGACATTAATGTTGACTATAAATCATAAACTAAGCATTTTTCAGCTGAAATAATGAATGTAGTCCTCTTAATTCTTGCTTCTAAAGCATACGCAAGCAGAAATTTCAATGTACAATGATGTTTTTAAAAAAAGGGTCAAAATGTGCTCCACTCGGGCTGAAAACGCTTGTTTGGAACATTTCATTAATGTTGACTATAAATCATAAACTAAGCATTTTTCAGCTGAAATAATGAATGTAGTCCTCTTAATTCTTGCTTCTAAAGCATACGCAAGCAGAAATTTCAATGTACAATGATGTTTTTAAAAAAACAGTCAAAATGTGCTCCACTCGGGCTGAAAACGCTTGTTTGGGACATGACATTAATGTTGACTATAAATCATAAACTAAGCATTTTTCAGCTGAAATAATGAATGTAGTCCTCTTAATTCTTGCTTCTAAAGCATACGCAAGCAGAAATTTCAATGTACAATGATGTTTTTAAAAAAAGGGTCAAAATGTGCTCCACTCGGGCTGAAAACGCTTGTTTGGAACATTTCCTTAATGTTGACTATAAATCATAAACTAAGCATTTTTCAGCTGAAATAATGAATGTAGTCCTCTTAATTCTTGCTTCTAAAGCATACGCAAGCAGAAATTTCAATGTACAATGATGTTTTTAAAAAAACAGTCAAAATGTGCTCCACTCGGGCTGAAAACGCTGTTGGGGACATTTCATTAATGTTGACTACAAATCAAAAACTAAGCATTTTTCAGCTGAAATAATGAATGTAGTCCTCTTAATTCTTGCTTCTAAAGCATTCGCAAGCAGAAATTTCAATGTACAATGATGTTTTTAAAAAAACAGTCAAAATGTGCTCCACTCGGGCTGAAAACGCTGTTGGGGACATTTCATTAATGTTGACTATAAATCATAAACTAAGCATTTTTCAGCTGAAATAATGAATGTAGTCCTCTTAATTCTTGCTTCTAAAGCATACGCAAGCAGAAATTTCAATGTACAATGATGTTTTTAAAAAAACGGTCAAAATGTGCTCCACTCGGGCTGAAAACGCTTGTTTGGGACATTACATTAATGTTGACTATAAATCATAAACTAAGCATTTTTCAGCTGAAATAATGAATGTAGTCCTCTTAATTCTTGCTTCTAAAGCATACGCAAACAGAAATTTCAATGTACAATGATGTTTTTTAAAAAACGGTCAAAATGTGCTCCACTCGGGCTGAAAACGCTTGTTCGGAACATTTCCTTAATGTTGACTATAAATCATAAACTAAGCATTTTTCAGCTGAAATAATGAATGTAGTCCTCTTAATTCTTGCTTCTAAAGCATACGCAAGCAGAAATTTCAATGTACAATGATGTTTTTAAAAAAAACAGTCAAAATGCGCTCCACTCGGGCTGAAAACGCTGTTGGGGACATTTCATTAATGTTGACTACAAATCAAAAACTAAGCATTTTTCAGCTGAAATAATGAATGTAGTCCTCTTAATTCTTGCTTCTAAAGCATACGCAAGCAGAAATTTCAATGTACAATGATGTTTTTAAAAAAAGGGTCAAAATGTGCTCCACTCGGGCTGAAAACGCTTGTTTGGAACATTTCATTAATGTTGACTATAAATCATAAACTAAGCATTTTTCAGCTGAAATAATGAATGTAGTCCTCTTAATTCTTGCTTCTAAAGCATACGCAAGCAGAAATTTCAATGTACAATGATGTTTTTAAAAAAAGGGTCAAAATGTGCTCCACTCGGGCTGAAAACGCTTGTTTGGAACATTTCCTTAATGTTGACTATAAATCATAAACTAAGCATTTTTCAGCTGAAATAATGAATGTAGTCCTCTTAATTCTTGCTTCTAAAGCATACGCAAACAGAAATTTCAATGTACAATGATGTTTTTTAAAAAACGGTCAAAATGTGCTCCACTCGGGCTGAAAACGCTTGTTCGGAACATTTCCTTAATGTTGACTATAAATCATAAACTAAGCATTTTTCAGCTGAAATAATGAATGTAGTCCTCTTAATTCTTGCTTCTAAAGCATACGCAAGCAGAAATTTCAATGTACAATGATGTTTTTAAAAAAAACAGTCAAAATGCGCTCCACTCGGGCTGAAAACGCTGTTGGGGACATTTCATTAATGTTGACTACAAATCAAAAACTAAGCATTTTTCAGCTGAAATAATGAATGTAGTCCTCTTAATTCTTGCTTCTAAAGCATACGCAAGCAGAAATTTCAATGTACAATGATGTTTTTAAAAAAAGGGTCAAAATGTGCTCCACTCGGGCTGAAAACGCTTGTTTGGAACATTTCATTAATGTTGACTATAAATCATAAACTAAGCATTTTTCAGCTGAAATAATGAATGTAGTCCTCTTAATTCTTGCTTCTAAAGCATACGCAAGCAGAAATTTCAATGTACAATGATGTTTTTAAAAAAACAGTCAAAATGTGCTCCACTCGGGCTGAAAACGCTTGTTTGGGACATGACATTAATGTTGACTATAAATCATAAACTAAGCATTTTTCAGCTGAAATAATGAATGTAGTCCTCTTAATTCTTGCTTCTAAAGCATACGCAAACAGAAATTTCAATGTACAATGATGTTTTTAAAAAAACGGTCAAAATGTGCTCCACTCGGGCTGAAAACGCTTGTTTGGAACATTTCATTAATGTTGACTATAAATCATAAACTAAGCATTTTTCAGCTGAAATAATGAATGTAGTCCTCTTAATTCTTGCTTCTAAAGCATACGCAAGCAGAAATTTCAATGTACAATGATGTTTTTAAAAAAAGGGTCAAAATGCGCTCCACTCGGGCTGAAAACGCTGTTGGGGACATTTCATTAATGTTGACTACAAATCAAAAACTAAGCATTTTTCAGCTGAAATAATGAATGTAGTCCTCTTAATTCTTGCTTCTAAAGCATACGCAAGCAGAAATTTCAATGTACAATGATGTTTTTAAAAAAAGGGTCAAAATGTGCTCCACTCGGGCTGAAAACGCTTGTTTGGAACATTTCATTAATGTTGACTATAAATCATAAACTAAGCATTTTTCAGCTGAAATAATGAATGTAGTCCTCTTAATTCTTGCTTCTAAAGCATACGCAAGCAGAAATTTCAATGTACAATGATGTTTTTAAAAAAACAGTCAAAATGTGCTCCACTCGGGCTGAAAACGCTGTTGGGGACATGACATTAATGTTGACTATAAATCATAAACTAAGCATTTTTCAGCTGAAATAATGAATGTAGTCCTCTTAATTCTTGCTTCTAAAGCATACGCAAGCAGAAATTTCAATGTACAATGATGTTTTTAAAAAAAGGGTCAAAATGTGCTCCACTCGGGCTGAAAACGCTTGTTTGGAACATTTCATTAATGTTGACTATAAATCATAAACTAAGCATTTTTCAGCTGAAATAATGAATGTAGTCCTCTTAATTCTTGCTTCTAAAGCATACGCAAGCAGAAATTTCAATGTACAATGATGTTTTTAAAAAAAGGGTCAAAATGTGCTCCACTCGGGCTGAAAACGCTTGTTTGGAACATTTCATTAATGTTGACTATAAATCATAAACTAAGCATTTTTCAGCTGAAATAATGAATGTAGTCCTCTTAATTCTTGCTTCTAAAGCATACGCAAGCAGAAATTTCAATGTACAATGATGTTTTTAAAAAAACAGTCAAAATGTGCTCCACTCGGGCTGAAAACGCTTGTTTGGGACATGACATTAATGTTGACTATAAATCATAAACTAAGCATTTTTCAGCTGAAATAATGAATGTAGTCCTCTTAATTCTTGCTTCTAAAGCATACGCAAGCAGAAATTTCAATGTACAATGATGTTTTTAAAAAAACAGTCAAAATGTGCTCCACTCGTGCTGAAAACGCTGTTGGGGACATTTCATTAATGTTGACTATAAATCAAAAACTAAGCATTTTTCAGCTGAAATAATGAATGTAGTCCTCTTAATTCTTGCTTCTAAAGCATACGCAAACAGAAATTTCAATGTACAATGATGTTTTTAAAAAAACAGTCAAAATGTGCTCCACTCGGGCTGAAAACGCTTGTTGGGGACATTACATTAATGTTGACTATAAATCATAAACTAAGCATTTTTCAGCTGAAATAATGAATGTAGTCCTCTTAATTCTTGCTTCTAAAGCATACGCAAGCAGAAATTTCAATGTACAATGATGTTTTTAAAAAAAGGGTCAAAATGTGCTCCACTCGGGCTGAAAACGCTTGTTTGGAACATTTCATTAATGTTGACTATAAATCATAAACTAAGCATTTTTCAGCTGAAATAATGAATGTAGTCCTCTTAATTCTTGCTTCTAAAGCATACGCAAGCAGAAATTTCAATGTACAATGATGTTTTTAAAAAAACAGTCAAAATGTGCTCCACTCGGGCTGAAAACGCTTGTTTGGGACATGACATTAATGTTGACTATAAATCATAAACTAAGCATTTTTCAGCTGAAATAATGAATGTAGTCCTCTTAATTCTTGCTTCTAAAGCATACGCAAGCAGAAATTTCAATGTACAATGATGTTTTTAAAAAAACAGTCAAAATGTGCTCCACTCGGGCTGAAAACGCTGTTGGGGACATGACATTAATGTTGACTATAAATCATAAACTAAGCATTTTTCAGCTGAAATAATGAATGTAGTCCTCTTAATTCTTGCTTCTAAAGCATACGCAAGCAGAAATTTCAATGTACAATGATGTTTTTAAAAAAACAGTCAAAATGTGCTCCACTCGGGCTGAAAACGCTGTTGGGGACATTTCATTAATGTTGACTACAAATCAAAAACTAAGCATTTTTCAGCTGAAATAATGAATGTAGTCCTCTTAATTCTTGCTTCTAAAGCATTCGCAAGCAGAAATTTCAATGTACAATGATGTTTTTAAAAAAACAGTCAAAATGTGCTCCACTCGGGCTGAAAACGCTGTTGGGGACATTTCATTAATGTTGACTATAAATCATAAACTAAGCCTTTTTCAGCTGAAATAATGAATGTAGTCCTCTTAATTCTTGCTTCTAAAGCATACGCAAGCAGAAATTTCAATGTACAATGATGTTTTTAAAAAAACGGTCAAAATGTGCTCCACTCGGGCTGAAAACGCTTGTTTGGGACATTACATTAATGTTGACTATAAATCATAAACTAAGCATTTTTCAGCTGAAATAATGAATGTAGTCCTCTTAATTCTTGCTTCTAAAGCATACGCAAACAGAAATTTCAATGTACAATGATGTTTTTTAAAAAACGGTCAAAATGTGCTCCACTCGGGCTGAAAACGCTTGTTCGGAACATTTCCTTAATGTTGACTATAAATCATAAACTAAGCATTTTTCAGCTGAAATAATGAATGTAGTCCTCTTAATTCTTGCTTCTAAAGCATACGCAAGCAGAAATTTCAATGTACAATGATGTTTTTAAAAAAACAGTCAAAATGTGCTCCACTCGGGCTGAAAACGCTGTTGGGGACATGACATTAATGTTGACTATAAATCATAAACTAAGCATTTTTCAGCTGAAATAATGAATGTAGTCCTCTTAATTCTTGCTTCTAAAGCATACGCAAGCAGAAATTTCAATGTACAATGATGTTTTTAAAAAAAGGGTCAAAATGTGCTCCACTCGGGCTGAAAACGCTTTTGGGGACATTTCATTAATGTTGACTACAAATCAAAAACTAAGCATTTTTCAGCTGAAATAATGAATGTAGTCCTCTTAATTCTTGCTTCTAAAGCATACGCAAGCAGAAATTTCAATGTACAATGATGTTTTTAAAAAAAGGGTCAAAATGTGCTCCACTCGGGCTGAAAACGCTTGTTTGGAACATTTCATTAATGTTGACTATAAATCATAAACTAAGCATTTTTCAGCTGAAATAATGAATGTAGTCCTCTTAATTCTTGCTTCTAAAGCATACGCAAGCAGAAATTTCAATGTACAATGATGTTTTTAAAAAAACAGTCAAAATGTGCTCCACTCGGGCTGAAAACGCTTGTTTGGGACATGACATTAATGTTGACTATAAATCATAAACTAAGCATTTTTCAGCTGAAATAATGAATGTAGTCCTCTTAATTCTTGCTTCTAAAGCATACGCAAGCAGAAATTTCAATGTACAATGATGTTTTTAAAAAAACAGTCAAAATGTGCTCCACTCGGGCTGAAAACGCTTGTTTGGGACATTACATTAATGTTGACTATAAATCATAAACTAAGCATTTTTCAGCTGAAATAATGAATGTAGTCCTCTTAATTCTTGCTTCTAAAGCATACGCAAAAAGAAATTTCAATGTACAATGATGTTTTTTAGAAAACGGTCAAAATGTGCTCCACTCGGGCTGAAAACGCTTGTTCGGAACATTTCCTTAATGTTGACTATAAATCATAAACTAAGCATTTTTCAGCTGAAATAATGAATGTAGTCCTCTTAATTCTTGCTTCTAAAGCATACGCAAGCAGAAATTTCAATGTACAATGATGTTTTTAAAAAAAACAGTCAAAATGCGCTCCACTCGGGCTGAAAACGCTGTTGGGGACATTTCATTAATGTTGACTACAAATCAAAAACTAAGCATTTTTCAGCTGAAATAATGAATGTAGTCCTCTTAATTCTTGCTTCTAAAGCATACGCAAGCAGAAATTTCAATGTACAATGATGTTTTTAAAAAAAGGGTCAAAATGTGCTCCACTCGGGCTGAAAACGCTTGTTTGGAACATTTCATTAATGTTGACTATAAATCATAAACTAAGCATTTTTCAGCTGAAATAATGAATGTAGTCCTCTTAATTCTTGCTTCTAAAGCATACGCAAGCAGAAATTTCAATGTACAATGATGTTTTTAAAAAAACAGTCAAAATGTGCTCCACTCGGGCTGAAAACGCTGTTGGGGACATGACATTAATGTTGACTATAAATCATAAACTAAGCATTTTTCAGCTGAAATAATGAATGTAGTCCTCTTAATTCTTGCTTCTAAAGCATACGCAAGCAGAAATTTCAATGTACAATGATGTTTTTAAAAAAAGGGTCAAAATGTGCTCCACTCGGGCTGAAAACGCTGTTGGGGACATTTCATTAATGTTGACTATAAATCATAAACTAAGCATTTTTCAGCTGAAATAATGAATGTAGTCCTCTTAATTCTTGCTTCTAAAGCATACGCAAGCAGAAATTTCAATGTACAATGATGTTTTTAAAAAAACAGTCAAAATGTGCTCCACTCGGGCTGAAAACGCTTGTTTGGGACATGACATTAATGTTGACTATAAATCATAAACTAAGCATTTTTCAGCTGAAATAATGAATGTAGTCCTCTTAATTCTTGCTTCTAAAGCATACGCAAGCAGAAATTTCAATGTACAATGATGTTTTTAAAAAAAGGGTCAAAATGTGCTCCACTCGGGCTGAAAACGCTTGTTTGGAACATTTCATTAATGTTGACTATAAATCATAAACCAAGCATTTTTCAGCTGAAATAATGAATGTAGTCCTCTTAATTCTTGCTTCTAAAGCATACGCAAGCAGAAATTTCAATGTACAATGATGTTTTTAAAAAAACGGTCAAAATGTGCTCCACTCGGGCTGAAAACGCTTGTTTGGGACATTACATTAATGTTGACTATAAATCATAAACTAAGCATTTTTCAGCTGAAATAATGAATGTAGTCCTCTTAATTCTTGCTTCTAAAGCATACGCAAACAGAAATTTCAATGTACAATGATGTTTTTTAAAAAACGGTCAAAATGTGCTCCACTCGGGCTGAAAACGCTTGTTCGGAACATTTCCTTAATGTTGACTATAAATCATAAACTAAGCATTTTTCAGCTGAAATAATGAATGTAGTCCTCTTAATTCTTGCTTCTAAAGCATACGCAAGCAGAAATTTCAATGTACAATGATGTTTTTAAAAAAAACAGTCAAAATGCGCTCCACTCGGGCTGAAAACGCTGTTGGGGACATTTCATTAATGTTGACTACAAATCAAAAACTAAGCATTTTTCAGCTGAAATAATGAATGTAGTCCTCTTAATTCTTGCTTCTAAAGCATACGCAAGCAGAAATTTCAATGTACAATGATGTTTTTAAAAAAAGGGTCAAAATGTGCTCCACTCGGGCTGAAAACGCTTGTTTGGAACATTTCATTAATGTTGACTATAAATCATAAACTAAGCATTTTTCAGCTGAAATAATGAATGTAGTCCTCTTAATTCTTGCTTCTAAAGCATACGCAAGCAGAAATTTCAATGTACAATGATGTTTTTAAAAAAAGGGTCAAAATGTGCTCCACTCGGGCTGAAAACGCTTGTTTGGAACATTTCCTTAATGTTGACTATAAATCATAAACTAAGCATTTTTCAGCTGAAATAATGAATGTAGTCCTCTTAATTCGTGCTTCTAAAGCATACGCAAGCAGAAATTTCAATGTACAATGATGTTTTTAAAAAAACAGTCAAAATGTGCTCCACTCGGGCTGAAAACGCTTGTTTGGGACATGACATTAATGTTGACTATAAATCATAAACTAAGCATTTTTCAGCTGAAATAATGAATGTAGTCCTCTTAATTCTTGCTTCTAAAGCATACGCAAGCAGAAATTTCAATGTACAATGATGTTTTTAAAAAAACAGTCAAAATGTGCTCCACTCGGGCTGAAAACGCTTGTTTGGGACATGACATTAATGTTGACTATAAATCATAAACTAAGCATTTTTCAGCTGAAATAATGAATGTAGTCCTCTTAATTCTTGCTTCTAAAGCATACGCAAGCAGAAATTTCAATGTACAATGATGTTTTTAAAAAAACAGTCAAAATGTGCTCCACTCGGGCTGAAAACGCTGTTGGGGACATTTCATTAATGTTGACTATAAATCATAAACTAAGCATTTTTCAGCTGAAATAATGAATGTAGTCCTCTTAATTCTTGCTTCTAAAGCATACGCAAGCAGAAATTTCAATGTACAATGATGTTTTTAAAAAAACAGTCAAAATGTGCTCCACTCGGGCTGAAAACGCTGTTGGGGACATTTCATTAATGTTGACTATAAATCATAAACTAAGCATTTTTCAGCTGAAATAATGAATGTAGTCCTCTTAATTCTTGCTTCTAAAGCATACGCAAGCAGAAATTTCAATGTACAATGATGTTTTTCAAAAAACAGTCAAAATGTGCTCCACTCGGGCTGAAAACGCTTGTTTGGGACATTAGATTAATGTTGACTATAAATCATAAACTAAGCATTTTTCAGCTGAAATAATGAATGTAGTCCTCTTAATTCTTGCTTCTAAAGCATACGCAAACAGAAATTTCAATGTACAATGATGTTTTTAAAAAAACGGTCAAAATGTGCTCCACTCGGGCTGAAAACGCTTGTTCGGAACATTTCCTTAATGTTGACTATAAATCATAAACTAAGCATTTTTCAGCTGAAATAATGAATGTAGTCCTCTTAATTCTTGCTTCTAAAGCATACGCAAGCAGAAATTTCAATGTACAATGATGTTTTTAAAAAAAACAGTCAAAATGCGCTCCACTCGGGCTGAAAACGCTGTTGGGGACATTTCATTAATGTTGACTATAAATCATAAACTAAGCATTTTTCAGCTGAAATAATGAATGTAGTCCTCTTAATTCTTGCTTCTAAAGCATACGCAAGCAGAAATTTCAATGTACAATGATGTTTTTAAAAAAAACAGTCAAAATGCGCTCCACTCGGGCTGAAAACGCTGTTGGGGACATTTCATTAATGTTGACTACAAATCAAAAACTAAGCATTTTTCAGCTGAAATAATGAATGTAGTCCTCTTAATTCTTGCTTCTAAAGCATACGCAAGCAGAAATTTCAATGTACAATGATGTTTTTAAAAAAAACAGTCAAAATGTGCTCCACTCGGGCTGAAAACGCTGTTGGGGACATTTCATTAATGTTGACTACAAATCAAAAACTAAGCATTTTTCAGCTGAAATAATGAATGTAGTCCTCTTAATTCTTGCTTCTAAAGCATTCGCAAGCAGAAATTTCAATGTACAATGATGTTTTTAAAAAAACAGTCAAAATGTGCTCCACTCGGGCTGAAAACGCTGTTGGGGACATTTCATTAATGTTGACTATAAATCATAAACTAAGCATTTTTCAGCTGAAATAATGAATGTAGTCCTCTTAATTCTTGCTTCTAAAGCATACGCAAGCAGAAATTTAAATGTACAATGATGTTTTTAAAAAAACAGTCAAAATGTGCTCCACTCGGGCTGAAAACGCTTGTTCGGAACATTTCCTTAATGTTGACTATAAATCATAAACTAAGCATTTTTCAGCTGAAATAATGAATGTAGTCCTCTTAATTCTTGCTTCTAAAGCATACGCAAGCAGAAATTTCAATGTACAATGATGTTTTTAAAAAAAACAGTCAAAATGCGCTCCACTCGGGCTGAAAACGCTGTTGGGGACATTTCATTAATGTTGACTATAAATCATAAACTAAGCATTTTTCAGCTGAAATAATGAATGTAGTCCTCTTAATTCTTGCTTCTAAAGCATACGCAAGCAGAAATTTCAATGTACAATGATGTTTTTAAAAAAACGGTCAAAATGTGCTCCACTCGGGCTGAAAACGCTTGTTCGGAACATTTCCTTAATGTTGACTATAAATCATAAACTAAGCATTTTTCAGCTGAAATAATGAATGTAGTCCTCTTAATTCTTGCTTCTAAAGCATACGCAAGCAGAAATGTCAATGTACAATGATGTTTTTAAAAAAAACAGTCAAAATGTGCTCCACTCGGGCTGAAAACGCTGTTGGGGACATTTCATTAATGTTGACTACAAATCAAAAACTAAGCATTTTTCAGCTGAAATAATGAATGTAGTCCTCTTAATTCTTGCTTCTAAAGCATTCGCAAGCAGAAATTTCAATGTACAATGATGTTTTTAAAAAAACAGTCAAAATGTGCTCCACTCGGGCTGAAAACGCTGTTGGGGACATTTCATTAATGTTGACTATAAATCATAAACTAAGCATTTTTCAGCTGAAATAATGAATGTAGTCCTCTTAATTCTTGCTTCTAAAGCATACGCAAGCAGAAATTTCAATGTACAATGATGTTTTTAAAAAAACGGTCAAAATGTGCTCCACTCGGGCTGAAAACGCTTGTTTGGGACATTACATTAATGTTGACTATAAATTATAAACTAAGTATTTTTCAGCTGAAATAATGAATGTAGTCCTCTTAATTCTTGCTTCTAAAGCATACGCAAACAGAAATTTCAATGTACAATGATGTTTTTAAAAAAACGGTCAAAATGTGCTCCACTCGGGCTGAAAACGCTTGTTCGGAACATTTCCTTAATGTTGACTATAAATCATAAACTAAGCATTTTTCAGCTGAAATAATGAATGTAGTCCTCTTAATTCTTGCTTCTAAAGCATACGCAAGCAGAAATTTCAATGTACAATGATGTTTTTAAAAAAAACAGTCAAAATGCGCTCCACTCGGGCTGAAAACGCTGTTGGGGACATTTCATTAATGTTGACTACAAATCAAAAACTAAGCATTTTTCAGCTGAAATAATGAATGTAGTCCTCTTAATTCTTGCTTCTAAAGCATACGCAAGCAGAAATTTCAATGTACAATGATGTTTTTAAAAAAAACAGTCAAAATGCGCTCCACTCGGGCTGAAAACGCTGTTGGGGACATTTCATTAATGTTGACTACAAATCAAAAACTAAGCATTTTTCAGCTGAAATAATGAATGTAGTCCTCTTAATTCTTGCTTCTAAAGCATACGCAAGCAGAAATTTCAATGTACAATGATGTTTTTAAAAAAAGGGTCAAAATGTGCTCCACTCGGGCTGAAAACGCTTGTTTGGAACATTTCATTAATGTTGACTATAAATCATAAACTAAGCATTTTTCAGCTGAAATAATGAATGTAGTCCTCTTAATTCTTGCTTCTAAAGCATACGCAAGCAGAAATTTCAATGTACAATGATGTTTTTAAAAAAACAGTCAAAATGTGCTCCACTCGGGCTGAAAACGCTTGTTTGGGACATGACATTAATGTTGACTATAAATCATAAACTAAGCATTTTTCAGCTGAAATAATGAATGTAGTCCTCTTAATTCTTGCTTCTAAAGCATACGCAAGCAGAAATTTCAATGTACAATGATGTTTTTAAAAAAACAGTCAAAATGTGCTCCACTCGGGCTGAAAACGCTTGTTTGGGACATGACATTAATGTTGACTATAAATCATAAACTAAGCATTTTTCAGCTGAAATAATGAATGTAGTCCTCTTAATTCTTGCTTCTAAAGCATACGCAAGCAGAAATTTCAATGTACAATGATGTTTTTAAAAAAAGGGTCAAAATGTGCTCCACTCGGGCTGAAAACGCTGTTGGGGACATTTCATTAATGTTGACTACAAATCAAAAACTAAGCATTTTTCAGCTGAAATAATGAATGTAGTCCTCTTAATTCTTGCTTCTAAAGCATTCGCAAGCAGAAATTTCAATGTACAATGATGTTTTTAAAAAAACAGTCAAAATGTGCTCCACTCGGGCTGAAAACGCTGTTGGGGACATTTCATTAATGTTGACTATAAATCATAAACTAAGCATTTTTCAGCTGAAATAATGAATGTAGTCCTCTTAATTCTTGCTTCTAAAGCATACGCAAGCAGAAATTTCAATGTACAATGATGTTTTTAAAAAAACGGTCAAAATGTGCTCCACTCGGGCTGAAAACGCTTGTTTGGGACATTACATTAATGTTGACTATAAATCATAAACTAAGCATTTTTCAGCTGAAATAATGAATGTAGTCCTCTTAATTCTTGCTTCTAAAGCATACGCAAACAGAAATTTCAATGTACAATGATGTTTTTTAAAAAACGGTCAAAATGTGCTCCACTCGGGCTGAAAACGCTTGTTCGGAACATTTCCTTAATGTTGACTATAAATCATAAACTAAGCATTTTTCAGCTGAAATAATGAATGTAGTCCTCTTAATTCTTGCTTCTAAAGCATACGCAAGCAGAAATTTCAATGTACAATGATGTTTTTAAAAAAAACAGTCAAAATGCGCTCCACTCGGGCTGAAAACGCTGTTGGGGACATTTCATTAATGTTGACTACAAATCAAAAACTAAGCATTTTTCAGCTGAAATAATGAATGTAGTCCTCTTAATTCTTGCTTCTAAAGCATACGCAAGCAGAAATTTCAATGTACAATGATGTTTTTAAAAAAAGGGTCAAAATGTGCTCCACTCGGGCTGAAAACGCTTGTTTGGAACATTTCATTAATGTTGACTATAAATCATAAACTAAGCATTTTTCAGCTGAAATAATGAATGTAGTCCTCTTAATTCTTGCTTCTAAAGCATACGCAAGCAGAAATTTCAATGTACAATGATGTTTTTAAAAAAAGGGTCAAAATGTGCTCCACTCGGGCTGAAAACGCTTGTTTGGAACATTTCATTAATGTTGACTATAAATCATAAACTAAGCATTTTTCAGCTGAAATAATGAATGTAGTCCTCTTAATTCTTGCTTCTAAAGCATACGCAAGCAGAAATTTCAATGTACAATGATGTTTTTAAAAAAACAGTCAAAATGTGCTCCACTCGGGCTGAAAACGCTTGTTTGGGACATGACATTAATGTTGACTATAAATCATAAACTAAGCATTTTTCAGCTGAAATAATGAATGTAGTCCTCTTAATTCTTGCTTCTAAAGCATACGCAAGCAGAAATTTCAATGTACAATGATGTTTTTAAAAAAAGGGTCAAAATGTGCTCCACTCGGGCTGAAAACGCTGTTGGGGACATTTCATTAATGTTGACTACAAATCAAAAACCAAGCATTTTTCAGCTGAAATAATGAATGTAGTCCTCTTAATTCTTGCTTCTAAAGCATACGCAAGCAGAAATTTCAATGTACAATGATGTTTTTAAAAAAACGGTCAAAATGTGCTCCACTCGGGCTGAAAACGCTTGTTTGGGACATTACATTAATGTTGACTATAAATCATAAACTAAGCATTTTTCAGCTGAAATAATGAATGTAGTCCTCTTAATTCTTGCTTCTAAAGCATACGCAAACAGAAATTTCAATGTACAATGATGTTTTTTAAAAAACGGTCAAAATGTGCTCCACTCGGGCTGAAAACGCTTGTTCGGAACATTTCCTTAATGTTGACTATAAATCATAAACTAAGCATTTTTCAGCTGAAATAATGAATGTAGTCCTCTTAATTCTTGCTTCTAAAGCATACGCAAGCAGAAATTTCAATGTACAATGATGTTTTTAAAAAAAACAGTCAAAATGCGCTCCACTCGGGCTGAAAACGCTGTTGGGGACATTTCATTAATGTTGACTACAAATCAAAAA